>NW_026971448.1:0-19221 GCF_963678635.1 Symsagittifera roscoffensis | reverse complement strand
TGAGTGAAGACCTGAGACATGCATAAGCGTGCGTTTCAGGACCTGAAACTCACGTTTATGCATATCTCAGGTCTTCCTCCTCCAAATTTTGATTTAAAAAACCAAGTACTTCAAAAAATGAAAAAAAAAAAATTTTCATCAAAATATGGTGGGGGAAGACCTGAGAAATGCATAAACGTGCTTTTCAGGGTCTGAAACGCACGTTTTTGCATGTCTCAGGTCTTCCCCGTCATATTTTAATAAACAACCATTTTATGAAGTACTTGGTTTTTTTTTCTATCAAAATATGGAGGGGGAAGATCTGAGACATGCATAAACGTGCGTTTCAGGGCCTGAAACGCTAGTTTGTGCATGTCTCAGTTCTTAACCAACCATATTTCCTTCAAAAACATTATAAAGTATTTGGTTGATTTTACTCAAAATATGGCGGGGAAGACCTGAGACATGCAAAAACGTTCGTTTCAGGCCCTGAAACGCACGTTTATGAATTTCTCAGGTCTTCCCCAACCATATTTTGAATAAAAAACCAAATAGTTCATAAATTGTTTTTTTTTTAAATCAAAAAATGATGATGATGTAAGACCTGAGCATGCATAAAGGTGCGTTTCAGGCCCTGAAACGCACGTTTATGCATTTCTCAGGTCTTCCCTGAGAAATGCATTTCCGTTTATGCATTTCTCAGGTCTTCCCTTTTAATAAACAACCATTTTATGAAGTACTTGGTTTTTATTTCTATCAAAATATGGAGGGGGAAGATCTGAGACATGCATAAACGTGCGTTTTAGGCCCTGAAACGCACGTTTATGAATTTCTCAGGTTTTCCCCAACCATATTTTGAATAAAAAACCAAATAGTTCATAAATTGTTTTTTTTTAAATCAAAAAATGATGATAATGTAAGACCTGAGCATGCATAAAGGTGCGTTTCAGGCCCTGAAACGCACGTTTATGCATTTCTCAGGTCTTCGCACACCATATTTTAATAAAAAACCATTTTATGAAGTACTTGGTTTTTTTCTATCAAAATTTGGAGGAGGAAGACCTGAGACATGCATAAACTAGCGTTTCAGGGCCTGGAACGCACGTTTATGCTTGTCTCAGGTCTTCCCCCAAGCATATTTTGATGAAAAATCAAATATTTATAAATCAAAATATGGTTGGGGGAGACCTGAGAAATGTATAAAAGTGCGTTTCAGGGCCTGAGACCCACGTTTGTGCATGTCTCAAGTCTTCTTCTACCATATTTTGATTTAAAAAACGAATTTATAAACAATTTGGTTTTTCATCAAGTTATGCTTGGTGGAAGACATGATACATGCATAAAGGTGCGTTTTAGGGCCTGAAAGGCTAGTTTATGCATGTCTCTTTTCTTCGCCAACCATAACTCCTTTAAAAAAATTTATAAAGTATTTGGTTTTTTCAAATCAAAAATGGTGAGGGAAGACCTGAAACATGCATAAGCGTGCGTTTCAGCATCTGAAACTCACGTTTATGCATGTCTCAGGTCTTTCCCTTCATACTTTGATTAAAAAAATCATGTACTTCATAAAATGGTTTTTTTATTAAAATAAAGTGTCGGAAGAGCTGAGAAATGCATACACGTGCGTTTCAGGGCCTGAAACGCACCTTTATGCATGCTCAGGTCTTACATCATCATCATATTTTGATTTAAAAAAAAACAATTTATGAACTATTTAGTTTTTTATTCAAAAAATGGTTGGGGAAGACCTGAGACATGCATAATCGTTTCTTTCAGACTCTGAAACGCACGTTTATGTGTGTCTTAGAGCTTCCCCCATCATATTTTGATTAAAACAAATACTTTATAAATTGGTGTTTTATCAAAAAAAGTGGGGGAAGACCTGGGACGTGCATAAAGTTCGTATAGTACGTTTCAGGCCCTAAAACGCACGTCTCAGGTCTTCCCCCACCATGATTTGATTTTCAAAAATCAATTTGAAAAGTAATTGGTTTTTTTTTTCAAAATATGGAGGGGGAAATCTGAGACTTGCATAAACGAGCGTTTCAGGCTATGAAACGCACGTTTATGCATGTTTCAAGTCTTAAACTACCATATTTTGATTTAAAAAACCAAACTATAAAGTATTTCTGTTTTCATCAAAATATGGTGGGGGAAGACCTGAGAAATTCATAAACGTGCGTTTCAGAGCCTGAAACGCATCTTTATGCATGTCTCAGGTCTTCCCCGCCATATTTTAATAAACAACCATTTTATGAAGTACTTGGTTTTTTTTCTTTCAAAATATGGAGAGGGAAGATCGGAGACATACTTAAACGTGAGTTTCAGGTCCTGAAACGCACGCTGATGCATGTCTCAGGTCTTCCCCCACCTTATTTTGATTTCAAAAAACCAAATACTTTATAAATTGTTATTTTTTAAAGGAAATTTTGTTGGCGAAGAACTGAGACATGCATAAAATAGCGTTTCAGGGCCTGGAACGCACGTTTATGCTTGTATCAGGTCTTCCCCCAAGCATATTTTGATGAAAAACCAAATACTTTATAAATTGATTTTTTAAATCAAAATATGGTAGGGGGAGACCTGAGACATGTATAAAAGTGCGTTTCAGGGCCTGAAACCCACGTTTGTGCATGTCTCAAGGCTTCCCCTACCATATTTTGATTTAAACAACGAATTTTTAAATAATCTGGTTTTTCAAGTTATGCTTGGTGGAAGACTTGAGATATGCATAAACGTGCGTTTCAGGGCCTGAAACGCTAGTTTATGCATGTCTCAGTTCTTCGACAACCATAATTCCTTTTAAAAAAACTATAAAATATTTGGTTTTTTCAAATCAAAAAATGGCGAGGGAAGACCTGAAAAATGCATAAGCGTGCGTTTCAGGACCTGAAGCTCACGTTTATGCTTGTCTCAGGTTTTCCCCCTTCATATTTTGATTTAAAAAACCATGTACTTCATAAAATGGTTTTTTATTAAAATATGGTGAGGGAAGAGCTGAGAAATGCATACACGTGCCTTTCAGGGCCTGAAACGCACCTTCATGCATGCTCAGGTCTTACATCATCATATTTTGATTTATAAAAAAAACAGTTTATGAACTATTTTGTTTTTTTTTTTTAATTCAAAATATGGTGGGATACGACCTGAGACATGCATAATCGTGCCTTTCAGACACTGAAACGCACGTTTATGCGTGTCTTAGAGCTTCCCCCATCTTATTTTGAGTAAAACAAATACTTTATGAATTAGTGTTTTACCAAAAAATAGTGGGGGAAGACCTGGGACGTGCATAAAGTTCGTATAGTACGTTTCAGACCCTAAATTGCACGTCTCAGGTCATCCCCCACCATAATTCGATTTTAAATAATCAATTTGAAAAGTAATTGGTTTCTTATCAAAACATGGAGGGGAAAACCTGAGACATGCATAAACGAGCGTTTCAGGCCCTGAAAAGCTCGTTTATGCGTGACTCAGGTCTTCCCTACCACATTTTGATTTAAAAAAAAAACAATTTAAAAAGTAATTCGTTTTTTAATCAAAATATGATGGCGAATCTTACAGGATTGAACTCGCAAGAAGTGCACACACGAAGCTTTTTTTAAGAGAAAAGCGATCAGACAAATTAAAACAAAAACACAGCCAACAGTTTAAAAAGCCAATAGACGCAAGTGAAAAGATAGACTGGCTTGTTTTCTGAAAAAACTTCAACTTACTTTTTTTAAGAAATGTATACGCTCAAAGCTTTAGGAATTCCAAAAGTAATTTAGTTTTGGTGCCTTTTATGATAAAATTAACCCAAATTGAGCAAACTTATCAATAGGTAAAGTATTTTTTCCGCTGAAAAGTCTATAAATGGAATTCCACGTTCGAGCCTAAAATTCATTCACGTTTTTCGTGACCTTTACTCTTTTGCTGTTCGCTAGTGATGAAGTTTGCATACCTTTTTTTCAAAAATAATGATCAGGTCTTAAGAAATCAGCGAAAAATAAAAATCGAGCGTGAAGTTGAATTTTTTTCCCTCAAAACAAACCATCATAACGCCCTAAATTAGATTCTTGGCTAGGTTCATTGACTGTTGAAAATGTCCTGAATCGTAAATACAAAAACATAAATTTTTTACTTGCACCATTACCCTAATATAGCAAAGAAAATTTCAAATAAAAATGACCCTCGCAACACTTCCACTACAAAATTGGATAAATATGATTAAAAACAAACGAAAAAAAAACTTGAAGAAAAAAAATTCCGTGTGCAAGTTATTTACAGGGGAAAAACTCTAGTACCCGGTTGCAAACACCCTTGCTCATCACAAGGATAACTCAAATCATGAGCAAAGTCTCTGCTGTGTCAACTAAGCGCACAAATGTAAGACAAATGATTTTTTCATCAGGGAATTTTCCGAGCAGGAAATTTTCATCAGTTATCAGAGAAAAACAAATCCGAACCAAGGGCAAAGCAAAACTTAAATTGACGAGGACCGAAGCTTTCAAATGGTCAGAGTTTCTTCAGACAAGCTTTTTACGCAAAAAAATTCAGTTGTTGCGGAGTTTATGATATTAATAAGAACTACTAGCGTGTAACGCACCTCCGGTGCTTAGAATTTTTATAAACTCATTAAAGCCGCATTTATTGGAAAGATGATCTGCATCTTTTGAGTGTACTCTGACTGTATCAAATTACAGGGTTCGTAATAACGAAATTTGTCACATCTTAGAAACTAAAATCAATTGAGCAGTGGCATTTGGACGCAAGATTTGCAACTCCTGAGAGCACTCTTACGTTACTCAACTACAAAACCAGAAAAAAGTCACTCCTGAAAACTACCAAGATTTGAGCAGTCTTATTTGAAAGCAAAATACGCAATCGATGACAGTACTCTGACAGCACACAACTACAGTGTTGGGAATTTAAATTTCGTGAATATTTTGTAATTTGAGTTTTTTGAAAGTTTCTGAAAAAATAACAAAAATCATCGTATCTCGTAAATTGAAAAAAAATTGGCTTTATTAATTGGAAGTCAAATTCACCACCCTTGAGATTACTCTGACAGCCCTTAACTACAGCTCAGGAATTTCAGATTTTGAATAAAGAGGTTATAAGTTTTCGGAAAATTTTTCGAAAAAATTACAAAAAAACGTCATATCTGGAAAACTAAAAGGTTGTGAGCTCTCATATCCGGAGACGAAACTCGCAACTCCTGAGAACGTGAGACTATTCTGACAGACTCTACTACAGATTTTGGAACTTTTTAAGAAAAAAAAAATAAATTTAAATTTTCCGAAATTTTTTTGAAAAAATCACAAAAAACATCATATCTGGAAGACTAAGAGGTTTTGAGCTGTCACATTTGGAGAAAAAAATTGCAACTCCTGAAAATACCCTAGGAAAGCCTCACTATAGAGATGGGAACTTATATTTTTGTGAATTTTTTAGATCTAAGTTATTGCAAAAATTATTTTTTATATCTAAGTTCTCGGAAAAAATCCTAAAAACGTCATATCTCGATAACTACAGAGATTTCAGCAGTCATTTTCAGGGGCAAGATTCTCAACCCCTGAAAGTACCCTCGCACTTTCCAAAAACACGATTGAGATTGTCTCAAAAATTTGGAACTTTTCAAAACCTAAGTTTTTTTTTAAATTTTTGAAAAAATAAAAAAAAAACGTCATATCTCGAAAACTACAAGGATTTGAGAAGCGACATTCGGAGGAACGATTTGCAACCCCTGAGAGTATCCTGGCAGCACCCAAATACAGGGTGAGAACTTCAAAAATTGAGAAATTTTTTTAAAGTAAATTTTCTAGAAATTTAAGAAAAACCTCGAAAATTGCCGCATCTCGTAAACTAAGAGGATTTAATTCTTATATTAAGACCAGAATCGCAAAACCTGGGAAAACCCTGACAACATCCCTTTTTTGATCAACAAACTTGATGAAATGAACACTGAATTTAAACTGGAAAAACGAAAAAACCTTAACCATTGCAATATACGATATAGCTTAAACGTGCAAAAATTCTTTTGTTTAACATGCAAAAATAATACCTTGAAAAATCTTAAGCAAGGCAAGACAGTGAAGCCCGCATTAAAATATATAATAGATGTTTGTCATAATCGGAACATACAATTTTTTCTATTGTTGGCAAGTGGGCTAGAGCACACGTCTCTCAATACGAGGGTCGTGCGTTTGGTCACCGATAGAATTGCTTAACTGGAAAAGAAAATCAAATTTCTCTTAGCCCCTGGTCCCACTAAATTCAGGAACAACTGTGGGGAGAGCGGCACGTCGTAACCGATCACTTCCTACTTCTCTAACCGTCACCAAAGTGGGATTTGAATCCACGACACTCGGCCCAAAAAGTCTATGTTTCGACAATCATAAGCATAATTTTTATTACTATTCCAATTTCCAAAAGATTTAAATTTCGCATGTCAATTATCTTGTTGGAACTTTTATTGGACACTGGGACCTTTATTGGCTAAATTTAAACAGGGTAATAAGCTCTAAAATCAATTAAAACAAAAAAAAACATAAAAGAAGAATCAAACAAAAAAATAACTATTATATCACCAGAAAAAAATCTGATTGATAGCATAAACATAGCCATTTGACAAATGGAAAACATAACCAATCGAAGATTTTCAGAGAGTAATAAACGCAAATAATCATATAAAAACACTGGCTTTCTTTAAAAAAATCTCAACTTTCGAACTTCACAGAAAAAATAGATGCTCTTTAAGCTCTTTAATTTCCAGAACAATTTATAATCGGCGCTTTTTTGATATCATGAACCCAACCTGAGAAAACTCAATAAAGAGGTAAATTTTTTTTTCAGCTGGGAAATCGTAGAAATAAATTTCATTTTCGAAACTAGAAATCGTTCACGTTTTTTCGCGCCATTTCCGCAGATGAACGTCACTTTCAGCAGATGAAATTCAATTGAACTCAAAAAATGCATTTTATCTAAGTTCATCATTATTTTAAGACTTTTTCAGAAAAAAAACTTAACAAAAAAAATCACCAAGACCTATATAAAAGTCTTCACTACGTTTATTACTCAAAAGTTACAGATTCAAACTTTTTTTTGCAGAAACTTCTGTAATTTCGATTCCTAAAATGGCGCCAGAAACACTCTAAATAATAACAAAAAACAAACAAAAAACCACCAAGAGTTATAAAAAAGTCTGTACTAAGTTCATTACTCTTAAAATTGAACTTTGATAAATTTGTTCTAAGTACTTCATAGAAAATCATGAAATAGAAAAAATGGTTTTCTATATATCTCAATTCAGTTTTCGGATTGTTTCTTCTGAGACTGTTTTGCGCTTTGAGCTGGAAACTTGCGTAAATGGAAAGGATTTTGGACATTGCACAGAGCCGACTGAGAAATCACCTTAACATAAGCAAACTTCCTGTTTCTCCGACAATGTAAGCCACATTTGTTACTGCCGCAGAAAGAGCACGGGTTCCAGCATCCTGAAAAAAAGACTGATCCCTACACTCCAAAACAATTAAACATAATTGTCCATAGTTCTAATGAAGTAATTAATGACTACTATATAATAAATTCAATAATTGAGTGATACATTTAGCTTTCTTTTGACACAAATATAGCCAACAGACAGCTGGAAAAAAGTCAATTAAACGAAAAATGAGAACATTTTAAGATTTTTCACGGTTTAATTTCAAAAAAATCAATTCAACAGAAAAAAACACCAATTGTTTGACCGGTTTTTTCAAAAAATTAGCCAAAAAAGGTTTTTTAAGTGCTTTGGGAGAGCTCGGAAAATCAATACGTTCGACCTAAAAAAAAAAGGGTCGTCAAAATTTTTCGAAATATTTTTGAAAATCCGCTCAACCTCCCCCCCCCCCCCCGAGAAAATCCTAGATCTGCTCCTGAACTGAATTTAAAAGGAAATCAAAATCATACCACAAAACAGCGAATTTGGGCCCGAACAAAAGCCTTCAAGAAAGATGGATTAACGTGTAGGTTTTTTTATTCCGCTGGGAAATCTTAAAATTAAAATTTACAAGGGTGAAGGTAATCGACTCAGAGATTTATTGGCCAAATCTGATGGCATAAATCGACTGTCAGGAACAATGTTCCTCAACTGAAAAACGAAGGCACGTTTTTCGAAAGCGCAAAGAGCACCGTATGTGGAAACCCGAACGTCATGATATATCTTTTGAAAATACACCGCATGTGTACCATTTTTAGTTGTACGCACCACTATTATTTACAGAGTGTTTCCTTTTAGCTTTAGAACAAGATTAATTTCACGATTTCAAATCAGTAGCTGTTGAGAATAAAAAAGCAGAATTAGATTGAGAAACTTAGGTATCATATCGACTAAATGATCGAACGGAAAAACCGACTTCAGTAGTTATTATATCGACTAAATGATCGAACGGAAAAACTTTGCTTCTTCACATTGAAACCAAAATTTCAGATTCTGGAGTGTAATTTTTAAGAAAAGTCAAAAAGTTTCAAAAAGAGACCAAAAAATCAAAAACTTGTGTTTTCCGAGGGTCATAACTTTTTGTGTGAACAAGTTTGGAAGCAACCGCTTAATCAAGGCAGCTTCCCACAACCTGTTCTATCCATTGAACTCAAAGTCCAAGATTTGGGAGGGTATTTTTTGAGAAAATTTCAAAAATCCGAAAAACTAGGCGAAGAACTTCCCCACAAACTGTATCACAGGTTGTAGAAAGTGAGGAAAGGTAAAAAGAGCCTCATCAATTAGGCAGGCACACAGATTAGCGGGCGGACGGACTTCCTTTTGGTACCACAAAATCAATTGAGTATTGTTTGAGAAAAACTTGAGATTATGGTGCATCTGTGGTTAGTATCAAAGATTAAACTGATACACTTTTGTCGAAATAAATGAAAAAAGAGAAAGATTAGAAAATCTGAAGAATTAGAAGAACTGGAGGAGGTCTGGAGAATTCTGAAGGCGCACGACAAAACCTTTGATAAACACCTTGCCAGAATAAATTACGTAAGTACTTCTGGCCGAATTTCATCCCAAATACCGAAATACTTACTTCCGTATCCCAGAAACTGCACTCAGTTTAACCGCATCAACTGAAAAATTCAATTTATCCCAAAATTGAGTTTTTTCATCCCGTATACTGAAATGCTTAATTCATACCAAAACTCAGTTCAACTTCTCATGCTAACTTTTGATAATTTCGTATTTTAAGCCAACAACTAAGGAAAGGCTGGCAAATAAAAAAGAGTTGGACAGTCTCTTCCAACACCATCGTGGGTAATGCGGAGAATTGCCAGTGGGGGCATTGCCTGCCCAAATATCAGTCATAAGGGCCTGAAGACTTTCTAATAGCACATTCAAATATATAATCTGGACAGTTTTTACAACGAAGATGTACAAAATGACTAGATGTATTAATTAACAGTTTTTTTTCTAAAAACTGAAAAATGATTCTAGATTTTAGAATGCAGTCTGAGTAACTAACTGAATTTCAGAAAACATGGTGAGTGTCACCAATGACGAAGCTGAAATGTGCCCTAACTGTTGCGACGATGGACGGGAGCTCTAAAAAATACACGATGGCGATGTGGCACACAAGTTGTGTTTAATATGCTGGATGAAAAGACAGTAAGAGCCTGAGCCGAAGTGCCCCTTCTGTCGGCGGGACTTGCCGCCTTTCCATTCGTGGATCTCTGGTAACTATTACTTTTGACGTTTTTTATTGTTAAATTAACTAAGCCTGGTGCCATGTGAACAATGTTTGTTTTCCACCTTTGACTTTTAGCCTTAGAACAAGATTAAATTCACGATTTCAAATCAATAGCTCTTGAGAATAAAAAAGCAGAATTAGATTGAGAAACTTAGGTATCATATCGACTAAATGATCAAACGGAAAAACCGACTTCAGTAGTTATTATATCGACTAAATGATCGAACGGAAAAACTTCGCATCTTCACATTGACACCTAAATTTCAGATTCTGGAGTGTAATTTTTGAGAAAAGTCAAAAAGTTTCAAAAAGAGACCAAAAAATCAAAAACTTGTGTTTTCCGAGGGTCATAACTTTTTGTGTGAACAAGTTTGGAAGCAACCGCTTAATCAAGGCAGCTTCCCACAACCTGTTCTATCCATTGAACTCAAAGTCCCAGATTTGGGAGGGTATTTTTTGAGAAAAACTCAAAAATCCAAAAAAAACTAGGCAAAAAATTTCCCCACAAACTTTATCACAGGCTGTAGAAAGTGTGGTAAGGTAAAAAGAGCCTCATCAATTAGGCAGGCACATAGATTAGCGGGCGGACGGACTTCTTTTTGGTACCACAAAACCAATTGAGTATTGATTGAGAAAAACTAAATTTTTAGGCAAGTGAAAAAAACTGGCGAATGAGATTCTGGTGCATCTGTGGTTAGTATCAAAGATTAAACTGATACACTTTTGTCAAAATAAATGAAAAAAGAGAAAGATTAGAAAATCTGAAGAATTAGAAGAACTGGAGAAGGTCTGGAGAATTCTGAAGGCGCACGACAAAACCTTTGATAAACACCTTGCCAGAATAAATTACGTAAGTACTTCTGGCCGAATTTCATCCCAAATACCGAAATACTTACTTCCGTATCCCAAAAACTGCACTCAGTTTAACCGCATCTACTGAAAAATTCAATTGATCCCAAAATTGAGTTTTGTCATCCCGTATACTGAAATGCTTAATTCATACCAATTTTCAGTTCAACTTCTCATGCTAACTTTTGATAATTTCGTACTTTAAGCCAACAACTAAGGAAAGGCTGGCAAATAAAAAAGAGTTGGACAGTCTCTTCCAACACCATCGTGGGTAATGCGGAGAATTGGCAGTGGGGGCATTGCCTGCCCAAATATCAGTCATAAGGGCCTGAAGACTTTCTAATAGCACATTCAAATATATAATCTGGACAGTTTTTACAACGAAGATGTACAAAATGACTAGATGTATTAGTTAACAGTTTTTTTTCTAAAAACTGAAAAATGATTCTAGATTTTACAATGCAGTCTGAGTAACTAACTGAATTTCAGAAAACATGGTGAGTGTCACCAATGACGAAGCTGAAATGTGCCCTATCTGTTGCGACGATGGACGGGAGCTCTAAAAATACACGATGGCGATGTGGCACACAAGTTGTGTTTAATATGCTGGATGAAAAGACAGTAAGAGCCTGAGCCGAAGTGCCCCTTCTGTCGGCGGGACTTGCCGCCTTTCCATTCCTGGATCTCTGGTAACTATTACTTTTGACGTTTTTTATTGTTAAATTAACTTAGCCTGGTGCCATGTGAACAATGTTTGTTTTCCATCTTTGACTTTTAGCTTTGGAACAAGATTAAATTCACGATTTCAAATCAGTAGCTCTTGAGAATAAAAAAGCTGAATTACATTGAGAAACATATCGATTAAATGATCAAACGGAAAAACCGACTTCAGTAGTTATTATATCGACTAAATGATCGAACGGAAAAACTTCGCATCTTCACATTGACACCAAAATTTCAGATTCTGGAGTGTAATTTTTGAGAAAAGTCAAAAAGTTTCAAAAAGAGACCAAAAAATCAAAAAAAATGTGTTTTCCGAGGGTCATAACTTTTTGTGTGAACAAGTTTGGAAGCAGCCGCTTAATCAAGGCAGCTTCCCACAACCTGTTCTATCCATTGAACTCAAAGTCCCAGATTTGGGAGGGTATTTTTTGAGAAAAACTCAAAAATCCAAAAAAAAACTAGGCAAAAAATTTCCCCACAAACTTTATCACAGGCTGTAGAAAGTGTGGTAAGGTAAAAAGAGCCTCATCAATTAAAGCAGGCACATATATTAGCGGGCGGACGGACTTCTTTTTGGTACCACAAAACCAATTGAGTTTTGATTGAGAAAAACTAAATTTTTAGGCAAGTGAAAAAAACTGGAGAATGAGATTCTGGTGCATCTGTGGTTAGTATCAAAGATTAAACTGATACATTTTTGTCGAATTAAATGAAAAAAGAGAAAGATTAGAAAATCTGAAGAATTAGAAGACAGTCTAATGAAGAAGACAGTCTCTTCCATTACCATCGTGGGTAATGCGGAGAATTGCCAGTGGGGGCATTGCCTGCCCAAATATCAGTCATGAGGGCCTGAAGACTTTCTAATAGCACATTCAAATATATAATATGGACAATTTTTTCAACGAAGATGTACAAAATGACTAGATGTACTAATTAACAGCTTTTTTTCTATAAATTGAAAAATGATTCTAATTTTTAGAATGCAGTTTGAGTAACTAACTGAACTTCAGAAAACATGATCAGTGTCACCAATGACGAAGCTGAAATGTGCCCTATCTGTTGCGACGATGGACGGGAGCTCTAAAAAACTCACGATGGCGATGTGGCACACAAGTTGTGTTTAATACTGGATGAAAATACAGTAAGAGCCTGAGCCGAAGTGCCCCTTCTGTCGGCGGGATTTGCCACCTTTCCATTCGTGGATCTCTGGTAACTATTACATTTGACTTTTTTTATTGTTAAATTAACTAACTCTGGTGCTATGTGAACAATGTTTGTTTTCCACCTTTGACCATTAACTTGAACCTTCCCAATTTAAACCACAAAAGAACATACAACCATTCCTCCATATCAATCAAGTTTTACCTTTGTTTAGTTCCTCTGACACGGACGAGGATACAAATGATCACGATGACGATGAGGAGGGAGGAGACCAGATCGAAGTCGAGACAGTGGTTCCCTACCGTGCCTCCGACTCGGAGTCGGAACCGGAGCAACTGAGGAGTGTCTACGACTTTGAACTACTCTTGGGCAGTGACGAGGAGGAGAGCACTGGCTTGGCCGCTTTTGCGTTCTCCTACGTGCGGGGTCACGGTCGCGATCACGTTGTGATCTGGGATGGGCGAATCGAAGAGGTCTCCTTGAGCGATGACGACATGCCCTATAATTGGGCAAGCGGGCGGGGGCGCAGTCGCGGACTAGCAGCGCTGTCAGTTACCGCGACTGCAAACCTTCCAGGCCGGGCCCGGCGCCGAGGACGCGCCAGAACCGCTGGGTCATCCCAGCTTGGGGTCAGACCCTCATCGTGAAGGTTCGAAATCTCAAAATATATTACTAAAATGCTTTTGACTAGTGTATTAAAAAACTGTTTTTTAACCGACACGCAACAAATGCCGCCGTAGTACAATCGCTCAACTCAACCGCCCGGCAGGATGCAAACAGTATGCAAATGCCTGACAGTATGCTATGAGTACACTCACTATCATTACCCTCAATTAATTTGAAACTTACTTCAGATCAATTATCAATAGGTTTCAAAATCTCAAATCTCAAAATGTATTGCTAAATTATTTTATGACTAGTTTATTAGAAAACTGTTTTTTTAGTGCAAAAGCCGCCATAGTAAGTACAATTGCCCAACTCAACCACCCCGCAGTATGCAAACAGTATGCAAATGCCTGATAGTATGCTATGAGTACCCTAACTATCAGTACCCTCACTTATGTTGAAACTAACTTCAGATCAATTATCAGTAAGTTTCAAAATCTCAAATCTCAAATTATTTTACTAAAATATTTTATGACTAGGTTTTTTAAGAGAAAACTGTTTTTTAGTGTCATCAGAAGTATGATCCACAGAATCAATTGCCTTAGTCATTCAGTCAATTAAAGGATGTCTTTGGTGCCCTCTTATCAGTCAGTTTAGTTTCATCAACTTATCTGTCAATCATCTAGTCTCATTTTTCTTTCTTCTAAAACTGTAGAAACCGTATTATCTTTCAGTTTAATGCCTCATAGTTATGCTTAATTGGTGCTACAAAGTAGTTTAAATTAGAAAATTTTTTAAGGATAGTTATGGAATTAAAATTTCCAAGTATTTCTTTTTGAAAATTGGCTTTACTGAAGCTAGTTGTTATTGTTTTTCGGATCCACTTGTGTAATTTTAATTATGCGCCCAAATGATAAAAATTTTGGCTGTATAATTTAACCAATGACGGATGCTTACACTCAAAACGGGCTCATGACGATCGAAATGTGGTGGTCTTCTCCTTTCTTAAAAACTATAGAAACGTATCTTCAATCCTCATTTTGTTAGCTCACTGTTTATATCTCTTTTTCCTTTCTATAGTTATGTCAGAATTTTCCGGTCCAATATCAGAATTTCCTGGGGTTTCAATTGATCACTTTAATGGTGAGAACCTCAAATCTAAGGTTTATTTTCTTTCGCACTGTCATGCAGATCACATGGTGGGCCTTAATGAGCCTGAGGTCTTCGAAAGTTTAAAACACTATAACTTGAAAATTTATTGTCATAAAATTTCGGCTGCTTCGTTCAGTGCATTGCTTTTTTATGTCATTTAACTCCATATATGATATCTCTGGATTCAGATAAAGAGACAACATTGAATGTTTCATTGGAAGGGCACTCTTATTCCTGCAGGCCACTGTCAAGGTTCAGTAAAGTTCTTACTAGTTTCCAAAGAAAAATCTGCCTCTTTCACTGGCATTTCAGATGGCAAATTGGTCATACGAAGCAAATCAATCATCTTTTCGACAATTTATAAGAAGCTGCTGTTCATAATTTTGATAATATTTACATCGACACAACGTTTTTGCAAAACAGATGCCAATTTCATACCTTGTAGGGAGAACTGCCTTTCAGCCATCTTTCAAGCCGTGTCCGCACGGCTCTGTTCCTTTTAAAATAATGTGGTCCATTTTTGAAACAAAACTCGCTACGGTTACGAGCTGTTGATGAAAGAGCTTGCACTTAGGTTTAACACTTAAGTTCACGTTTCATTATGTCAGTATCAATTGTACAAAATTGTTCCGTCAATTCAAAATTGGCTCACCCTAGATGGCGAAAGTACCAAAATCCATTTCTGCAAGCCGTCGTCTGCGCCTGCGAACTTAAAACTGCTTTGCAAGCTGGGCATCCCAAGTCCAGAAGTGCTTACAATCATTCCAACTGCAATAATCTTCACTAAAAACGAGATAATGCCTGGGAGATTGGTTATAGCCGTGTCTGAGAGAACCATTCGGTGCTGTTATTCTTTGCACTCTTCAGTTGACGAAAAAATTGATTTCTTTTCGCGTCTGCAGTTCCAAAGTATTACACCCTTCGTTTGTCCGGATAAAGTTACTCCACTTCACTCTATGAAAACTTTTATTTTAAATACGCTCAAACATCAGAATTCAAATACCTCAAACGATTCGAGTACAAAATTGTGGAACGAGCAAACTAAATTCAATAAGAGAGGTAAACGCAAACTTTATCTGGAGAAAATTTCAACAAACACCAGACTACGAATAATATAGTAAGCCATTGAGACAACAAAGACACTTTGTCGATGGTGGAGTTTTCGAAGGAAAGGGTTCAGAAACAGCAAAAACAGCCGAGGAGACAATTATTTCAACAAAAACACCAGACTTTGAATACCATAGTGAGCCATTGAGACAACACAGACGCTTTGTCGAAAGTGGAGATTTCGAGGAAAATGTTTCAAAAAGAACAGAAAATTTGATCGAATTGCTCAAAAACTTTTGAATACAATATTTCACTTTTCGTACTGTATTTTTTAAGTTACCCGTTGTATGAGTTTTTCTTTTCAGTTATAATTAAACAAAGATTTTTATTCCAGTTTTTAGAGGACATTCCAGTTCAGCTTTCAAAAAATACAATCGAACCGTTCCCTGTCTCGTTTCAAATTCTGAACCACCTCATCTCAAATACTCGTGTTAAATACTGAACCATCTCATCTCAAATACTGATGAGTGCGATGATAATTTTTGAACCAACTGAACCATCTCATCTCAAACACTGATGAGTGCGATGATAATTTCTGAACCATCTCATCTCAAATACTGATGAGTGACTTAGCTGCCGTTTCAAACTGAACCATCTCATCTCAAATACTGATGATGATTTCTCATGCATAACTGAACCATCTCATCTCAAATACTGATGAGTGACTTAATTACTCCCATTTCGAACTTGAACTGCCATTTCAAACCCTGAACAGCCATTTTTGAAAAGAGTTTTTCTTTTCAGTTATAACTAAACGAAGATTTTCATTTCAGTTTTTAGAGGACATTTCAGTTCAGCTTTCAAAAAATACAATCGAACCGTTCCCTGTCTCGTTTCAAATTCTGAACCACCTCATCTCAAATACTCGTGTTAAATACTGAACCATCTCATCCCAAAAACCGATGAGTGCGATGATAATTTTTGAACCAACTGAACCATCTCATCTCAAACACTGATGAGTGCGATGATAATTTCTGAACCATCTCATCTCAAATACTGATGAGTGACTTAGCTGCCGTTTCAAACTGAACCATCTCATCTCAAATACTGATGATGATTTCTCATGCATAACTGAACCATCTCATCTCAAATACTGATGAGTGACTTAATTACTCCCATTTCGAACTTGAACTGCCAGTTCAAACCCTGAACAGCCATTTTTGAAAAGAGTTTTTCTTTTCAGTTATAACTAAACGAAGATTTTCATTTCAGTTTTTAGAGGACATTTCAGTTTAGCTTTCAAAAAACACAATCGAACCTTCCTCTGTTTCGTTTCAAATTCTGAACCATCTTTTCTCAAGTACTCGTCCTAAATACTGAACCATCTCATCTCAAATACTGATGAGTGCGATGATAATATATGAACCAACTGAACCATCTCATCTCAAATACCGATGAGTGCGATGATAATTTCTGAACCAACTGAACCATCTCATCTCAAACACTGATGAGTGCGATGATAATTTCTGAACCATCTCATTTCAAATACTGATGAGTGACTTAGCTGCCATTTCAAACTGAACCATCTCATCTCGAATACTGATGATAATTTTTCATGCATAGCTTAACCATCTCAACTCAAATACTGTTGAGTGACTTAATTGCCCCCATTTCAAACTTGAACTGCCATTTCAAAAACTGATCAGCCATTTCAAACTGATTTCAAACCATAACAAAAAATTTGTCATCCACATAGTAAACCAATGTTTTATGATCGGTTTGTGGATTCCGCTGACAAATAGATAAATCCTTTTGCGTTCAAATTGCGCGTTCCTATAAATAATAAATCAAATACTCCACCTCTACCTTATGTTGACGAAAACAACCAATTTTTAAAGTAGTTGTTTTCTTATCAAAATATGGTAAGGGAAGACCTGAGACATGCATTAACGTGCGTTTCAGGGCCTGAAACGCCCATTTATGCATGTCACAGGTCTGCCCCTACCATATTTTAATTAAAAAACTAACTTACAACTTATTTGATTTTAAAAATTAAAACCTGTTGGGGAAGACTTGAGACATGCCTAAACGTGCGTTGCAGATCCTGAAACGCACGTTAATGCATGTCTCAGGTCTTCCCCCACCAGATTTTGATTAAAAAAAAACAAAATTTTTTATAAGTTGGTTTTTTAATCAAAATCTGGTAGGGGAAGACATGATACATGAATAATCGTGCATTTCAGATCCTGAAACGCACGTTAATGCATGTCTCAGGTCTTCGCTTACCATATTTGGATAAAAACAACCAATTTTTAAAGTAGTTGAGTTTTTCTTTTCAGTTATAATTAAACGAAGATTTTCATTTCAGTTTTTAGAGGACATTTCAGTTTAGCTTTCAAAAAACACAATCGAACCGTCCTCTGTTTCGTTTCAAATTCTGAACCATCTTTTCTCAAGTACTCGTCCTAAATACTGAATCATCTCATCTCAAATACTGATGAGTGCGATGATAATATATGAACCAACTGAACCATCTCATCTCAAATACCGATGAGTGCGATGATAATTTCTGAACCAACTGAACCATCTCATCTCAAACACTGATGAGTGCGATGATAACTTCTGAACCATCTCATTTCAAATACTGATGAGTGATTTAGCTGCCATTTCAAACTGAACCATCTCATCTCGAATACTGATGATGATTTTTCATGCATAACTTAACCATCTCAACTCAAATACTGTTGAGTGACTTAATTGTCCCATTTCAAACTTGAACTGCCATTTCAAACACTGGTCAGCCATTTCAAACTGATTTCAAACCATAACAAAAAATTTGACATCCGCATAGTAAACCAATGTTTTCTGATCGGTTTGTGGATTCCGCTGACAAATAGATAAGTCCTTTTGCGTTCAAATTGCACGTTCCTATAAATAAAAAACCAAATACTCCACATCTACCTTATATTTGTTCATATGCAAGTTCAATAATAAACAAAAATGCGGAATCCGCTTACATTTGAGGATTCCGCATACAAATTTTGCGGATTCCACTTACATTTGCGCATTCCACTTACAATTTGCTGAATCCACTTACAGTTGCGGAATCCAGAAAAACTAGCTATATTTGCTTGTTGCGGAATCCGCAACAAATCAAATGTGCCGACAAAAGTTACATTACAGGTATTTGTACGCGGAATTCACAGAAATGTTGTAGGAGGAATCCACCTGCAATTTGGAACATGTTTAAAATTAGTCTCTGGAATCCAGGAACATACAGACACAAAATTGTGCGCCTATCCAGTGCACAGTTTAGCCTCCTCGTAATGTTTTTTTTTAAAATCAAAATATGGTGGGGTAAAATCTGAGACATGCAGAAACGTGCATTTCAGGTCCTGAAACGCACATTTATGCATGTCTCAGGTCTTCTCCTATCATATTTTTTATTTAAAAGAAAAACAATTTATAAAATAATCCGTTTTTTATCAAAATATGGTGGAGGAAGACCCAAGACATGCATAAGTGTGCGTTTCAGGCCTTGAAACGCACAATAATTCATGTCTCAGGTCTTCCCCCACCAGATTTTGATTCAAAAAATCAAATAATTTATAAGTTGACTTTTAAATCAGAATATGGTAGGGGAAGACCTTCGACATGCCTAAATTTGCGTTTCAGGCCTTGAAACGCACGTTAATGCAGATCTCTTGTCTTCCCTTACCATATTTTGATGAAAACAACCAATTTTTAAAGTAGTTGTTTTTTTATCAAAATATGGTAAGGGAAGACCTGAGACATGCATTAACGTGCGTTTCAGTGCCTGAAACGCCCATTTATGCATGTCACAGGTCTGCCCCTACCATATTTTAATTAAAAAACTATATTATAAATTATTTGATTTTAAAAATCAAAACCTGTTGGGGAAGACTTGAGACATGCCTAAACGTGCGTTGCAGATCCTGAAACGCACGTTAATGCATGTCTCAGGTCTTCCCCCACCAAA
>NW_026971447.1:0-13040 GCF_963678635.1 Symsagittifera roscoffensis | reverse complement strand
TATCGAAATTAACCAGTCTCAATTTTTGGAAAAAACACACCCCAGAGCAATGTTGACTTTAGCGGCAGAATCGAGCTTTTTGAAGAGTTCTTCATGTTTCTCGTTGATTATTTTAGTATATAATTTGGACATTTGGAAGTTGAATACCTTATGTCTCCCATTTTCCTTCTACGTATCCGCCAGAAATGTTGAAAAACACTAAAATTCCCCTTCAATTTTTTTGCCATCTTCCTCTTCTTCCACCACAATCTCGTTCAAATCCAGTACATAATCACTGGGTTTCCGTTGCATAGATCCATTTTCCTTTCTCTGATTTTGTTGGAGAGAGTAGTGACTTGGGAACGTTTTTCACAAGCAGAACAAACCGACGACTGCTTTGGGTCTTAAGGTTCAGGCTTCTTAGCCATATAAAAGTTCCTTTCTTGATGATTTTTGGTAAAATATAGACAACAATCATGACAAGAAATAACTCCTGCAGCACATATTTTCTGATGTCGAGCTGCATCAACCCAAGATACATATTTCAACACTCTCGACCTTTAAATTTCGCGATTCGATTTATGGCAGGATATATCTGAAATTTAGAAAAAAAAACTGGGACTTATTTTTAAAAAATTATTCGAAACTAAAATTTTAAAGTACCAATTGGCAGACGAGCTTACTTTTCTTCATTTCGCGAAGTAACGAAGTGCAATTGCTAAGGCACAATTCAACTGAATGTTACTCATTGGCAAACTAAATTGAAGACTTAATCGAAAAAAGTAAATTTATTCATACTAACAATGACGACATCGCCTACGAACATTTCTTTTTATGTTCATGACGCCAATCTTAGAACGGAAGTGACGTCACTGCTTAGACATTTTTCCTTTAATGGTAAGGATGTCATTCTCTAAATTGAAGTAACGTTACCGCCCACGCATTTTTTCTTTTTATGGTAATGACGTCGTTCTACAAATAGAAATGACGTTACCCTCCATGCGTATTTTCTTTTTATAGAAGTGACGCCATTGCCCACGCAACACTTTCTTTGATGACGATGTCAACTCTTTTCTAATTATGTAGAAAATTCTAGAAAGCATGTAGAATCAAAAAATCAGAACTCTGCAGTTTCTAGACATATTTTAGATCAAAACTAATCAATTTTGAAAAGTTTCAATTAATAAACAGTTGAACTTCCTCTACAAGAAAAAAGAACACATTCAGTGTGATTTCTTTTTTGATGAAATAGTAGTTGATTGTAATTTTTTTCATAACTTTTTAGACGTTTATGTTTTCCAAAATATAGTTCTCAGACTAAGCAAACGACTTTTCATGAAAACTTACTCATTCTGAACCGAGTATTGAATTCAAAACTATAATACTACGGCTGAAAAACACATCACAAGGAAACAACTTTTATGTAATTTAGAAAAATTGAATTTAGAAAAAAACTCGTACGATAATAATTGAAAAGCATTTTTTTATTCCTTATCTCATTCCCAAATTTGTAAAAACTTGGGAAAGTTCTATATATTTTTTTGAATACTATAAATAGTTTCACAGTTCAAATCCATGCTAGATCATGATTGGATAAGGATTCAAGAAATTTGCTTCGAAAAAATCATCAACTTTGAGCTAAACTCTCGAATCTACATCCGAATCTATTTCGAGGTAAACTGTCCAATTTACACCCAATATGAAAACTCTCTAATCTACATCTGACATCTGATCTAAATCATCTATATATCTAGCCAAAAATCAAAAATTTTTCTCGAATATATACAAAAAATTAAATTGTAATCATAAAGAAACTTGCAGAGAATACTTAATGCCATTTTTGTCTCTTAATTCGGCATTACTTCTTCTTTTTGTAGTAAACAACCTGTGGTCAAATATTTTTGCATCATCCTTTGTGTATATTTTTTTTATTTGGAAGATCTGAGTCCTCAAAATGTCTTCTGATTGGACAACCTAAGATAAATGAACACGATAAATGTTTGTGATTGGAAACAAAAAAGATTAAAGAGTTCCTAAAATGCAATTTTGTTTCCGATTGACGCTGCTTGTTTTCCAAAATATCCATAGAGGAAGCTAAATTCTAGGAAGGACACGACTACACTCAAAACAAAAAAATCAATTGTGATTGGTTAAACCTGCACATTCGAGTTGAAGGTACCCCTCTCTAAAAGTAAATTTTTTCCAACGTAGCTACCGAGGACTACCTCCTCTCTCTGCTCTAAATCCTTAATGATTTTATTTTTTCATATTTTACTGAACTTATTGGTCAAAATGATATTCTCAGTGCTAAACAGCAACAATGTGTTCTCGGTAGACTTTTTGTCTGATCTAGTTCAAATCCAAGTGCGAGAAACTTTTAATGGAGTTTTTCTGGCACGAAAAGACATCTCCACCACTTCTGGCACATGGTGGAAAAAATGTGCATGGATTTCAGAGAAAATCAAATAAAGCAGGTACCCATGACAGAGAACAAACTTGTAGAAAAAGATTTAAGGATGAAGTGGCTGCGCATGTGGGATCGAACTACCCTGACACACTTGACTCTATATATGTGGCTCAATCAGTCGAAGATTCCCTCTATCCTTTGGAAGAGGTATCGGTGGAGAACACAACCACCATCGAAGAGTGTCAGGGGTTCTACGAATCCAGTCAGAGAACTACCAAGACAACCACCGGCTCTTGAGGCAAGACCAGTTTTGCTCTACATTGATAACTTAGAAATTTTTGAGAACTCAGTGCTCGACAGCTATTTGTTATGTAAATAAATTGCCCGTTGTCTGGTGTTTTGTAATTCATTATTTTTGCTTCTAAAACTTTTTTGAGAGATAGGAACAAAGAAATAAGGTAAACTGTTCAAGAAGACTGCGCGAAGAACTTTGCACACGGATTAAAAATAAAACAATTTTGTCAATTGGTAAATTTTTTTCAAAGGTTTATTTCAAAGATGGCAACAATCTTAATCAATTTTAACATCTTGTAGAAAAATTCAAAGTCCATGCATATATAAATTGACACGTTTACGATTTAAAAAACAAAAACCTTCAAAAAACACGCAATTTAAAAAAAAAACCGTTTCTTTCCTCGAATTTCTGTTTTTCGAATTTTTTCGAAAAAAGCTGATCCAAGAGTCTGTGTAGATACAAAAGTCTGAGCAGAGCTGAGATGAGAAATTTTCATTTTTTTTCGCGACAGGCGTTTTTTGCAACAGTGGGTAGTTTTTCCGGTGTTCAACCTTTGAAGTTGGGTTTGACTGCACAATTTAGTTGATTAAAATTTTCACCTCTTGATAAAATAGTATTGGAATGAATCATGTCTTCGTATTTTATTCCGCTAATTTTATATGTGATATACATAACAGTTATTTAAACCCACACAATCGAGTTAACGGTAGCCTTCTCCGTTAACTAAAAATCAGTTTATTTTCAACTTAACTACCGTCAACTATCTCCTCTCGCAGCTCTCAATACTTTAAATTTTACTTTACTACCCGCAACTACCTCCTTTCTCTGCTCTAAATCATTCTTGAAATTATTTATTATTTTTTTCGAACTAATTGCTCAAATTTATCTTCTCAGTGCTAAATAGCAACGGTATGTTCTCGGTAGAATTTTTGCTTAATATAGTGCAAATTCAAGTGCGAGAAACATTATGGCGAGTTTACGGGCATCTAAGTCATGTCTGGCAAAAGGTGGAAGTAATGCGCATGGATTTCAACGAACATCAGATAATGCATGTACCCATGACAGAGAAAGAACTTGTATCAAAACAAATGAAGGATGAAGTGGCTGAGCATTTGGTATTGGACTATCCTGACACTCCTGACTCTAGATATGTGGCCCAATCAATCAAAGAATCCTTCTATCCTTTGGAAGAGGGATCGGTGGCAAACTCAATCATCATCGAAGAGGGCCACGGGTTCTCTCAGCCATAGAATCCAATCAGGAGACGACCACCGGTGATTGAGCCAAGACCAGTTTATGCTACCTTGATAACTTAGAAATTGTTTAGATTTCAGCTGGTCGACAGCTCTTTGATATGGAAATACTTTGCATGTTGTCTTTTGTTTTGTAAATCAATTTTTTGCATCTAGTAATTTTCTTTAAAAGAGAAAGGAAAAAAGGTAAGGTAACTTGTTATAGAAGAATTAAACAATTTTGTCAGCTGGTAAATTTCTTACAAAGTTTTACTGCAAAGTAGGCAACGACAAAAATCAGTTTTAACATCCCGTAAAAAAATTTAAACTTCTTACACTTTTTGCATTTGTGTTATTATTTTAACCTTGATTTTTGCACCATGCGAACACTTTCACAATGCTTTTAGCGCAGATATTAAAAAATCAAAAAAATGCATTTCAGAAAAATTTTCGGAAAACAATTTCGCATTTCAAAGAAAGTTGTTACAAGATTTTTCAGCTCTGTTGACAATCAAAAATCGAGAACCCCTTTGTCCTAATTTTGATAAAACATTTGGCATTTTGCTTTTGAAGGTTGATTGAAAACATCAGAAAACTTTGCATTAAGATGGGGAAAATCATTAGAAATCATTAGTATTAATAAAAATTTAGAACATTTTCAGCAAAAAAAAAATAGGTTTTTGCATCTGCATCAGAGAAAAAAAACTAAGTTTTTGCATTTGTTTTCTAAAAAACCACAAACTACAAAAAGACTTCCATCTTACATAATTTTTCACGAACATTTTTTCACACTTGTTAGAAACACCAAAACATTTTTCGCATCTCATAAAAAACCTTTACAATTTTTTTGGCAAATTTGTTGAAGAAATCAACTCAAACTGTGCGTCTTGTGAAAAAACAGGGAGTCAATTTTCGCACACGTAATAAAACTAGCAGATAATTTTGTTGAAAAAAAGTTTCTTTTGAAAAAAAAATAATTTTGACCAGATTTTCATAAACATAAGTTCAATTGATAATAGAAAAATTGAAACGCTCACTATTCAAAGAACAAACACTTTTAATGAAGCAATCAATATTTTTAAAAAAATCAGACTCATTCTTTAAGTTTTATCTTTTTTTGCAGTTTTTCCAAAAAAAAGCTGATCCAAGAGTCTGGGTAGATCCAAGCTTCTGAGCAGAACTGAGATGAGGACTTTTCAATTTTTTTCGCAGCAGGCGTTTCTTTGCAACACTGGAGTTTGCGACACAACCTATAGAATATCGTAGAAACGAAAATCAATGGAAAAACAATCAATGTTATAACTACAAGGGTAAGAATATGATGAAATACTCGACATACTTCCTTCTTTGTTAGGTTTTTTAGAAACATTCGAAAAATCATGTATCAATATTTACGATTGAACGCTCAGATAATGATTGAAATTCTCAAAAATTTTGATTTTGATTGAGCCTGATTTTTCATTAAAAACGAAAGGAAAAAACACCCTCTCTGTACCTGTATTGTTTTAGACACAAACATAAATTGAAAGAAATGAACCAACCTTTTCTACTTATAAAATGCATCTATCAAGCGGACCAGCGGTTATGAAAAACATGAAGGCTTGAAAACGTATAGAAAAAACTAAAAGCTTCCGAAATGTGGTTTTTTTGCGAAAAGTTATTAAAGTGTAATTTCTTCTCAGAAATTTTGGATACAAAAAGTAAAACTTGGATGACTACGCATACCTAAAAATTCAGAATTTGATTTCGAAGATGAATATTTTGGTTGGAGGTGTTACAGCTATCCATTTGGTCATGCAAAAATTTTTCTCTCTGAAAACCATTTTCATACGGAACATGGATTCGATGTGTTTTTTATTAAACTGTAAATCACATCAATCATTTTGTGTTATCTTGTGTTTTTTGTAATTTAACTATTAACTGTTTGCTTTTTCCTTCCAAAATTGAAATGAGAGATGGATGTGACAAGCAATAATTTTTAGGTAATTTTGTTTTTGAGGAGGCAAATCATGAACGAAAATTAAATAGCATTTTCATAAAGTACGGTCGGTTATATACTACCATTTCCAAAGCTATGAATAAAATAATTCTTACCAAAGAGCGGTTTTTGATTTACCAAAGAGCGATTAGTTGGTTCAGTGGATCTGGAAAAATCGCATCTTGTTTTTGATTGTTTAAATATTGGTATATTTCAACCAAAAACTGACAAAGTTTTTCTTATCAACATTATCAACCTCTTTATGGAAAAATGCAGAGAAAAAAGACTTAAAAATATCCAAGCAGTTGACTTTGAGTTGAATGAACACTTTCTCAAAAAGGGAACAAATTACCTCGGAGTGTTTTCAATTTTGATGACTTCAAGATTGGCGTTGGGACTTGGCTTTTGTGGTCAAACTAGACAGTTAAAACAAAAGAGTCAATTAGTTATTGGCTGATGTTGATGTTATTTAAAGGTTTGTCAGAGTTCAAACAGGGAAAGCAAACTATGCCAAGACACTTTGCAAGCTTTCATAAGAACAGTTTCTCGAAAAAAACTACTCAAAAACTTTGGATTGATAGAGATGGGGGAAATTTCAAAATTTTTGGCAGGTAGAAACACATTGAAGTTTACTCAACAGAGTGAAACAAAAGCGTTTTTACAGAAAGAGCCATTCAGATCATTAGAACAACATAATTGGCCACTGCATAGAAGATCAAAGTTAAAAATTCATTCACAAATTACCTCAATTCGTGTCTACAAGGAATTGTCACATCAATAGATTTATTGGAAAACTACATAGAGATGTCATGAATACTAAATTCCTCTCATCTCTGTACAATAAACTTTTAACAAGCTGTAAGAAAATCACTGTTTGAGATAGAATGAGGATTTCAAAAAAGGATATTTTGTTTCCAAAAGGGATATATACAATATTTAACAGATGAATTGTTGAAATTTTGGCAGTATCTGCAAAATTCCTCCTGTGTACATCAGCAGAGATCTCGACAAAGAAAAAATTTGGGAAAATTTAAAAAAAGGGCATATCTGAGAAAACGTTCAGATTAAAGATAAATCTTTTTTTTTAACCAAATTTCCATCAATCAATTGCCTTTGAGTTAGTTTCTAACGCTTCTTTTAATTTTTAGGTTGCCATTTCAGAAAAATCACGCCCTTGTTTGTATCAAACTGTTACTGCGGGCAAATTTATATTCGTAGATGGTAGAGAAAGAGCTGAGGAGAAAACAAAAGATGGATAACGTTTGAACCAATGCAAAATGAACCATGCTTGTATCCAAGTTTTGTTGATACAGTTGTAGCCATGAGAAGAACTTGAGAAAAAAAAATCCAGATTGTCTAGGTAATCAAAATTTTGTATACAACGGAATATGTGTATCAGTACATAAAATTAAACAAAAGATTGCCGTTATTTTAATATAGAATCAATCAGTGTTAATGGTTCAAAATTCTGACTTGAATCAGCTTTTGATTGTTTTTTAGAACAAAATCAAACGAAGGCTATAATGAAAAGAAAAGATCTATAATATCCTCTGTTTTCTTACGATTTTATAACAATACCTTCTCTGATTATATCTTTAACAAAGTCAGTGATACAAAAACTCCCTTATTGAGTTGTATTCCATTCATCTCCAAAGTAAGAAGAGGTAATAAAATCTCTATAGGACAGTACATGAATTATCATTCCTTCCCAAAGTTACATTCTGGAAATCTGTTTAAAAAATTTTTCCATAGAATTAAGATCATACATGCAAAAAAAAAATCATTTTGTCTCCGTGGGAATAACCCGAGTTGTTTTCTTGTTCCGCAAGATTTCGAATAATCATTTTTGTTTCAAACTTTATACGAAATGGTTGCTTAAAAATCACTTGATTTCCTTTTTTTCGATGACATGCAAGACAACGTGGAAGAGAGCTGCAACCCCTTTATTCAACCCCTATTCAATTTTTTTTTGTCGCAGCTGCGAAAAGAATTGGAGCAGAGTCTACAATCGCTGCTCCAGAGATTGGGGAAGTTGTTGGTGGATGTGAAAAGCTCAAAAAAATTTCAGAAGATCTGGGAAGAATAATAGTTTGGAAACAATTAGGAGGTGGAAAAATCAAATCCATAAGTAAATCTAGAAAAACAATTTTGCTCTCATTAAGTTATTTTTAACAACAAAAAACGAGTAAGAATCAAATTAGTCATCTTCATTACGCAAATTCTACAAATTTTTAATTGGATTCTTTTGATTAAGGCCCAGTTTATCGAAATACAATAGCCCGAAGAGCAGGAACCTTCAGGGTCAAGGAAAAAGGAAAAGCGAGGTTGCGGGGATGAAGACTATCGTAAACAAGAAGAAGAAATGGAGCAGGACACCGAACAAGTGGGATGGGACGACAACAATGCCTCTGTAGGTGGTGTGTTTAACCTGGACTTTATTTTCTTGGACGGTGACGAAGAAGGAACAGAATTGTTTACAAGGACGACCGAACAAGCAGAATAAAAGTTTTTCACGCTGGAGTCTCCCTCAGTCTTTAAGAATGCAGCCCATAAATTGCCGGAGTGCTGCTCTTCTGGCAAGAGTGAAAGTACTTTGAAGAAACTTTGAACGGAGTCAATGCCTTGATGAACATTAGAAGGCGAAGCCCTAAAACCTTTCTCGGGAATCCTGCCACAAAAAAACGTGGGAAGCTCGACACAGGGATCATGAGACCAGAACAGGCTCTTGTATAGATGGAATTGCTTTCATGGAGAAAATCTGGATGGTAGTGCAGTGCTATGGGACCCAGCAGATGTTGAAATCAGGACTCAACAGACCAGTTGAAATTGTTGACGAAATTGACGAACGTGAAGAGAGAATGAGCGACCTCTTATTTGATTCAGTCACTGATGAAAAGGAGACAAACTCTCCGATCAAGGTGAAGCATCAAGAAAGCAACGATGATTCTGGGTATAACCTTCCAGAACCCGATAGGGAACGATGCGATCGGAGATGGTGATTGACAAGATCAGCGACATGAAGATGAAAGTGGGCAACAAAGTAATAATAAGAAAAACAGGAGGGACAAAGTGGATTCTGAACCTCAAACGAAGGCTGTTAACTCAACTAACGAAAGCGAGTCGAATATATTATTGTTACGGAGCGAAGCGAAGACAGATTGCCTTGCACATTCAAAACGATGGTTGATGTCACGATGGTGCCATCAATCTCATTGCAGGATTAGGATCAGCCAGCTATAAAACCAAGAGGTGTGACGAAAAGATACTCGGCCGATGACGGGATTTTGAAAAAATTGCAGCGGGCACCGTCTAAATGAACGAGCTCACCTGTGGATACATGGAAATGATGGAATACATGAACTCGGCAAGAAGACACCTGATCCAGCAAAATGCCCATGTTAAGTTAGTATCTTCCAAAATTACACAGAGAAGTCGATCAACCGATGAGTTTGCGGAGGAAAAAGTAGTTCTATGCCTTTTTCGAGAAGAAATGCGAGCTACTCCGAAGACGCAGCTCTATTAGCTGCAACTCAGATTCGCTTGGTGTTTGACGGGACCTAAAATGGGATAGTATAGAAGAACGGAAGATAGGAAAAGGTCGAAAGAATAGAAAGTCCTCTTGATACCGAGTTTGAGAGACCCTTTGATTTGCGAAGGATGGGCAGTGGCGTGAGCGAAACGAAGAGATGGTCCTGTTTCTTCCGTTTCAAGTTGAAACAGTTATCAGTACCAGCGCTGATTAGCTGTGTTAAGATGCTGAGAGAAGGCAGTGACATAGCGAATACCTTGCTCTTGCATGCGCTGTTGGTCAGACAACAAAGCAAGCCAATACGTGTGAAAATGGAAAAACTTGTGGAACTAGAGTTCTTAAAGAAGATCGATAAAGTCAGAAGAATCTCAATCAGTTGCTTAGGCTCACGAAAGAATCAATGGGGTCACTGTGGACCGATCAGAAAGAAGTCAGACCACTAAATGTCGGAAATTCTTGGAACGGCAAACAATCCTTTCATCAACGAGGACATATGTGATACCATATAAAAATTAGAGTAACATGACTGTCAACGCAAAATCTTGAACATTTTGATGGAAGTGAGGAAAAAGTGAACCAGAGACGACCGATGAAATGGTTCGGTTTCAGAGCCAACATGACAGCAGGCTTCTACGAGCATACCAAAAAGCACATTTTGAAGCACAGCTGAGCGTACAGCTCATATCTGATGGTCATAGAAACAGAACCTTTCGAACGAGCTTTTGTTACACATGGGAACTTAGTAAGTAGAAATTAATGTAGACCCTCTGTTTTGTTTCATAGAAGAGCAGCGGCGTTGTGCGGTTGCCTCCAACAGAGTCAGAGTGGCCAACCATTTGCTGTAAGAAACATAGACCGAGAATGCAGATTCGATGTCAGAGAAGGAGGCGACGGAGCAGTGACCATAGCTGAATGACAAGTTGCAAAAACAAAAAAAAAAAAGAATATTTTTTTTTTTTAGATTTTCTAAACGACAAAAATTAGAAGAAAGAAAGGAAGTATGAGTAAACCACGAGAACAAACTAAAACTGACTAAGCCTGCAAGTTATGAAGTTTATGAAAGAAAAATTGAGTTTCAACTTTGTTGCATTTATAAATTTGCATTTTGATTTGAACTAGTGTTTTAGGTGACACTTACTTTTCATTTACTGAAGCTTGACTGGGAAGTTATATAACAAAAGGGCAGCCTGCATGATTTTTTTTTGGGGGTGTTATGATAAGAGTTGAGTAATCTCCTGAACAGGGATATCATTTCAATGTTCATTCGAACCACCGAGTCTCTTGTTTTTTTTAAAATCAGGACCCAAATAACTTAACTTCCGGAGGTAGGAAGAATATTAGGATAGTTTTAGTTTGTTTCTTGGGTGTTGGTTTCCAGTTCTTTTAAGCCAGGGAGAGAAAACGTTTCAATCATTATTTGGCAATGGAAGGCAGAAAACAACTTTTAATTCTGGTTATAACCTGATGTTGCAGAATGATTTAAGTTTTAGAGGCCTGTATCGTTGCATTAAGATGTCATTCGTAGTACATGGTGAATCAGTATAACGTGGATAAAATTCTTATGATGCATTTTGTAATATCTCTTCGATGACACTCCACCATTTTGATGCGTTATTGACCTGGGCTGTCCAATGAGTATATGTCATTTGACCAGAATGTCGCAGTAAATGTTCTGTAAAAACAATTTTTTGGAAGTGATTCAACGGTACGAAAGAGCGGTTTCCATAATCAACTGTCCTATTCGAAAAAATTAACGAATTGGGACAGGTCACTTTGAGCTGTCATAATGAATTTTTAAAATTCGTTCAAAAAGGAAGACACGTGATTTGTTTTTCCAAAAACTGAAAAACTGCGATGACTGGAACATCCAGCTACAATCGTTATGGAGCAACTCTTGAGAATCAGGAGGGCTATTGGGAAGATTTTGCTACCCTTCCTGGTCGACAACAAGACTGCTCTTCGACCAGAAACGTGAAACCGGAAGGGTCTTGGGAAAATACTTGAAACTGATTTCAAACAACCTTTAGCTTCCTGGTATGAGCTCAATTGAATTAAAGAACTTGAACTTAAGTTTTCAAAATACAAAAAAGTAGGAGTTAAGGGAAAGTGTTGATCCATTTATGAATGTTTTGATGTTTTTTATCTACTGATCAAAACCAATATAGTTTGGTAATAAACACTAGCCCTGTTTTTAATAGTGACATCAGGGTCTGTGGATAGTGAAACCTAGCCATGAGCTTACTATTTTTGCATGTAACACAGCTAAATTGTGCGGTTCGGCCGGTAGCCTTAAATAGTAATGACTTTGTTGGCCCGATATTAAAGGATATCATTTTGAACTGGCTTTAGCACAGTCGTTTAGAAGCATATGAAACTATGTTCAGACGCGAGCCAGTCGTTTCAAAACCAAGAACTTTTCTTTCGATATTTACTTCCGGGTAATGGTTACAAAAAAAATTTGGAACAAAGAAAGGTAACTTGAGTATAAGAAAAATTATGTTATCTACATCAGAAAAAAACCTAAAGCTATTCTAAAACAAAAGCACATTTAAAATATTTTAAAAACGATAAAAAATTTTATATTATATTTCGTTGTTCACAAGTATAAACTAATATGATATAAAAAGGTATAAAAAAAGAATAAACTAATATGATATAATAAAAAAACAATTATAATATTTTATAATATAATTTGAAAAAAATAAGATATATTTCAGGAAAGAAAAAATATTGCTTAAAAATGAAGCAGTAAAACATGATGTCAATTTACGTTTTTGACACTTTTCTTTAATTTATCTTGAAACAATATAGTACAAAGTCATGAAATATAAACTCATATAGTATAAAAAAAACTAAACTATAATAAAATACAAATTTTTCCTCATATATCGCAAGGTGAAATCATATAGAAAAGACACAAAAATTGAAAAATTTATTGCAAAAAATGTCAATGTAGCAGAGTATAAATTTTTATAATATAAAATCAAATGAAGTAAATTAATACTAGAAAAAAATATGAAGTATTTTTTAAATTTAAAATAACTAAACAGATTATAACAAACAATTTGTTTTTTTTTAAATTAAAGTAATATAAATTTTATTTTTCGAAAATAATAAAAAATCAAATTGAGGAGTTTAAGAAAGTTTTAAAGTGGAACAAAATGAAATGAAAGAAAAACATTAGAAAAACATTTTAAAATATTACAATAAAACAAAATATGGAATGGTTTGAGATAATATCATTTGATACAATTAATATAATATGATTAAATATAACATACAAATTTGCAGATTTTTTTTTTGAAAAAAGAAAAAAAAACAAAGCAAAAGAGTGATATATGTTATTTCTTAAATTAAGGTAACATATTATTATATAAACTGAAATTGTGTTAAAAACATAGTCTAACCTAAATTGTTATAATCTAATTTAAGCTTTTTATTTCAAAACACAAAATTCAAAGTAAAATACTATAATATATAATTATTTTTTCCAATGTAGAGAATTTTAAAATGGAATAATAAAAGAGCAACTAATTAGTATTTTTTAAAACAAGTTATTTTAAAAACAATTGATGTCTAATTAGGCAATATAGCATAAAGAAACTTGATAAAAGTTGGTT
>NW_026971446.1:0-18783 GCF_963678635.1 Symsagittifera roscoffensis | reverse complement strand
TTCCTCCTGATTTGTCCTAATAGGGTCCACCCGGCTATCGCAGTCTTCATATGTTTCTTGATTATTGTTAAATTGATTTTTCTTTGGTGTCGTTGAAAACAATTTTCGAAAATGTGGTTGTTTTTTTTCCGTTGCACGTTTTAAATTATCTCTTGCATCCTTGATTGTGGCTATTTTTGTTGTGTTGTCAATGCCATCTGGGGTCTGATAGGTTCTCCTCCCGATCAGATTCTCCCTGCTACTTATCTGTCCCTTGATTGGTTTTACTGCAATTTGTAGTATCTTCTTTTGGGATGAACCCTCTTCGAATCCTTGAAGATTATTGCGTTTCCTCATATTCTTCTGTTTTTTCACTGATTGTGTGAAATTGACGAACACACTTTTTCGATTGACAGTTTCAGTTTCAGACTGATTTTTACAATAAACTGCAAGTAAGTGATTGATATCTTGTTTGGGTAATTGACCAGCTTATGCCGTGAGTGAAACGTTTGCAATGCACTTGAGAAGTAGTTTGCCTTGCTAGCGTTCTTTCATTTTCCGCGCGTTTTTCGATCAGCCGATACGGTTTCTTATTGGCTAGTTTGTTTAAAATTATTTTGTCAATCATCTTAAGATTAGTTATCAATGAGTTGATTGACTTCACAACAAAATCCTTATCGTTCTCACAAGGGGGTATTGCTACTCCAACCTGGTTTCGGGACATGTACTCAATTAATCCCATTTTTTTTCCTGCCCAATGTTCTACGTCAAAGTTGAAAGGGATACCGATCGATCCATCTCGTGAGTCTACTTTGACTTGTATTTGATCTTCCGCTTGATTTTATTGCGCTGATCAAAGCTTGGTGGTCGGTAACTTTTTCTAAAATTGTTCCCTCATAAGTAGTATTTAAAGTGTTTGATTACCCAAATGACCCCTAAGAGTTCTAGCTCATTTACTGAATACTTTTCTTCCAATAAATTTAGGAATCTTGGCGCATCTGCGATGGCTACCCAACCTTCTGATTTATTTTGTTGTAGGGCAGATCCTATATCGAATGTAGATGCGTCACAAACCGCGATTGTTTAAGGTTTTGGTCAAAATGTTTATTTTTGTGTAATTTCAGCATCCAATTTTTTTTGTTTATGAATTCATGTTCCAATGATCAGTCTAATGTTTTGTATTTATCGGTGTTTTTTAGCAGTTGACGTAATTCCGCTGCAGTTTGTGCCAGGTGAGGAATCTATCTTGTAAGATGTTTAGAGCCCATGAAACTTTTTATTTGTTTGAATGTTTTAGGTGGAGATAGTTTTTCTACGGCTTCGATTTTTCTTGTTAGGGGTATTCTGCCCTCGCTATCAATGTTACACGCGAGCCATTTAATTTGTTTGCATGCAAATTAACGTTTGTCTATCGAGGTTGCGAAATTTTTTTCATCAAGTTTTTGTAAAAATTTCCGCAATGTGTTTCTGTGGACATTCGTTGATCCTTTAGTAACAACTAATATGTCGTCTAGATATGCATACGTAATTTTGCAATTTGTTAGCGTGAGTTGGATTGCTCTTTGGAATTTTGGCGGCATATCCTTGAAGCCATAGAACTTTGTTTGAATTTGCAGGCTTAACTTTTATTGTTCTCGAATTTGCTTTCCAACGACATTTGCAAATACGCAAATTAAAAGCCGACATTCTCCCATCTACAGGGTTTTGCGAAATGTCCCCGTTTAACACATTTTTCACAGATTTTGTCTTTTGCTTGACATGTCTGTAAATGGTTTAGTCCAAAAGTTTCTCAGCACCTGCATTGCTTTTGTGTTACTTTAATTTGTGTATTTCTGTTCTGAATTCCGAGCGGATTTTGCTTTCCTCGTGACTATCTGCCTCTATTGTTGTATGAGTTTTGTGATTGTCCACCCCGGCCTCGAGGATGGATTTACCCCATTGGCTCTTGTTTTATTGAAGTGAATGATGAAGATCCGAATGGATTTGATTTGATGGCTCTGCTATGTTCGATACGTTTTTCACGTCTGATAGCATTTTCATATGCATTTTGTGGTGTGCGTGTTTCTGATAACACTTCCTCTGCAATTTTTTTTCGTTGTTCATGTGTGCTGTGAACATATCCCGAACCCATTCTTTCTCTCGTCTTTGCTGTCTGCTATTGATGAGAGTTCCACTAACTCAACGTGAAACTGTTATTACGATTCAGTTTTTTTGTTCAAGTTCTTTCTGTGATGAAAATATCTTCTAACACTTGTATTAGTGCTTTCGTTGTATCAGACTGTATGTTTAATCCTGGAAGTTTTTATTGAACCTGCCTTTGTCAACCTGTGCCTAGACAAAGGAACAAATAACCTCCCACTTTCGCATCGGCTGCGTCCGATGGTACTGAGTTACCCAAAACACCCTTTTCGCGAGCTTTCAGACATCAGTTTCTTTGGCCGACGCGTTTCTTTTTTGGTTTCTAGCTTCTCTGTTTTTTCGTTGTGTCTCGGTTTCTCCTGTTATTTCAACCTCCAAAACTGGTTCTGTCGGATCAACAAGTTCCGGTTTGTCCTGTAATAGACTTCCAACTTCTAATATTTCGACAACATATCTTGATGTTATGATTTCAAAACATCATGCAAGGTCATCTGATCAGCTCGCTCAACGCAGTGAGTTCACAACAAAGTTAAATAGATATTAACATTGCCATTCTGGCAGCATGACATCAGGCAAGCAAAATTGTTTGTTGATTCTCTGCTCTCAACACAAGTCAAGCTAGTTTGAGTATAATTTCGGCTTTAGTTTTTTCTATGCTTTTGAACGCTAAGTTTGAGATCTTAAAAATGGTTGTTTTAGAATTTTTTGAGCATATGAAAACAGTTAATGTTTTGAGCTCGAAATTTAAACACTGTATAAAACTCATAACAATGTCAAAAATTGGACCAATTCGGACTCAGAAACGATTCGCATTTGATTTGAGGCAAGCAACTAACTGATGTTTTATACAAACGAATAAAATATCAATTTTTGTTAAAACACCGTTTGGGAGGATGAGAGGATGTGTTTTGTAGAGACAAGGAATATTTAAACTTCTATTAACTTTGCGCCAGATGCTTCTTCAGATGCACCGAAGGATTTGCAGAACATCCAAAGCCTGCGTTGATGTAAGTAGTTTTACTTTAAGATATGGTTAGTTTTCAGAAACAGTATGTTTTTTCTGACTTCTGTGCATTTAGAAGACAGAGATAAGGATGACCCGCACTGAGGTTTCATGGATAATAATCAATTATATTGGATTTTCATTGTCAGTCTCTACAAAATAACAAAAAGAATCGATTATAATCGATTGAAAATGGATTGTAATTATAATAATTTTAATCAATAAAATCCCCTTATAATCCTTTATAATCGATTATAATCGATTATTTTCAAAACATTTTATAAAAAGAAAAATAGTCCAATTTAATCGATTATAATGGATTATAATCTAATTATTCAATCTTTCTGTGTGTTGTTTTCTTTTTTTCATAATATTGTTAAACTTAAGTTAGTTATTTTGTTCTCTCGCTTAATTTCTTTTTTTCCTATTTTCAATCAAGTTGTGAAAAATTACAAATAGTTATCTATAGATCCAACACCAACTCCCCCCTTGCTTACCCGTACTACAGTTAGATGTCCTTCCTAACTAGAGAGAGAGGGGTTACGTCGTGGTTTGGGGGATTACGTTGGGGGGATGGATACGTTGGGGGGGGGGGGGGTGGTTTACCTTTTAGGGGGGTACGTTTGGGGGGGGGGGGGGGGGGTGGTACGTTGGGGGATGGGGTACATGAGGGGTGTACGTTTGGGTGGGGGGTGGTACATTGAGGCGTCTGGGATGAATACGTTGGGGGGATGGGGTTACGTGAGGGGGAACGTCGTGGGTTGGGGGTACGTTGGCGGGGGGGTTTACGTTTGTGCGGGGGGATGGGGTTGAAGTGAGGAGCTGGTCTAAAAAGCTGTTTTTGGGCTCTTTTTGGAAAATTACTACATATTGATCGCCCCTGGATGAACGTGTTCGTTCGAATTTTGCAGAAAGTTGCAAAATTTAGAGTCATTATTTACAAATTATTTAATCAGTTTTCAAGGATTTTTTGTACAAAAAATAATCCATTGTATTGAAAATAAAAATGGATTATGATTCGATTATAACGGATTATAATGGATATAAATTTTTCCAACATTATCGATTATAATCGATTAAAAATCGACTACGTGGAGTAAATTTGACATTGATTATATAGACAAAATTTTAGTCAACAAAAATCCATTATAATCGATTATTACCCATGAAATTTCGGTGCGGGCTTTAGTTTCATGGGTAATAATCGAATATAATGGATTTTTGTTGACTAAAATGTTGTATATATAATCGATTATCATGTCAAATTTAGACCACGTAATCGATTTTTAATCGATTATAATCGATTATTTTGGAAAAATTTAAATTCATTATAATCCATTATAATCGATTATCCATTTTTATTTTCAATATAATGGATTATTTTTTGTACAAAAAATCCATGAAAACCGATTAAATTTTGTAAATAATGACTCTGATTTTTGCAACTTTCTGCAAAACTCGAACGAACACGTTCATCCAGGGGCGGCCAATATGTAGCAATTTTCCAAAAAGTGCCCAAAAAGAGCTTTTTTGACCAGCTTTTCACATCAACCCCCACCCCCCTGCCAACGTACCCCAAACCTATCCAGTTAACCATTCTATCCATTCAATCCCTTGGGACGTACTGATCATGTCCTATTCCAGGCTGTCGCACGTGTAATGAAACCAATTGACTCACTTTCGTTGATTGGTGTTGGTTTTGAGACAATTATTCGATATTCATTTTTTATTGTTTGTCTTTCTAGTCTCCCTCCTTCTCGGATTTTTGCCGTCTAACTTGATGTTGTTTATTGGCTTTTATTCTCAATCTGTCCAATAGTATTCGCACAAATAAGCTTTTCTAATATAATCATTTAATTTTGGAGATGGTAAAGTTTTAAATTTTGAATTCGCAAGTGTTGTTAAATCGGAATTGATGTTACGCTGATATTCTACTTCTTTTTAGCTTTGAATGTTGTGTTCATCAGTTTTTTTGAGTCTCCGTGTATTTTATTTTCAAACACTTTTCTACTTTTGATTGATCTCGTTGCAAATTGTATTTCATACCTCTTTTTCGGTTTTTGATCCAAATTCTTCAATTGAAATTGATAATTTTGAAACGAAATAATTCTTTAAATGACCAATTTTTTAATCAGTATTTGTTCCGGTTGAGCTAATAGCATCATTTGTTTCACGGTGAAAGGTTCCCTCACATGTTCGAGTTTTTCCGAATATGAAATGATCTTTATTACGTATTCCATCTCTGATGTTCTATTCAAACGATTTTTCATTTTTTTTATTGAACGAGGTTTTGATCAAAGAATAGGGGGTTTGTGTTTATGGTTCGCTGACTCCGCTGAGTCTTTGGTAAAATCATGAAATTTTGTTTTTTGTGAGCCATCGAGTGTTTGGTTCATCGATATGATCTTTTTCTTCTGTGCACCAATCTTTGACAGATTGACTCGAGTCTGATATGCAGGGTGGATCTTTTTATCAAGTTGATCTTTTTATCAAGTGTTATCAAGACATTTCGCACTTCACTCAAGATTGGTTTCGCAGTGTCTACCCGCACTCTTTTTCTGTGTACCTTTCATTGATATTGAGCTTAATCCACTTTTTTATATTAGTTAACTGAATAATTGTAATATTCTTTTTTAGACCTTTCTGATTGCCTGCTTTAGTACCGGCTTCACTTACCGCTTTAATAGTTTCAAGGTGTTGTTTCAGTAAACTTTTAGTTTTTATAGCATTTTCGAGGTTATCTGGAAAATCTTCTAGGCTTAATATTTTAATAGCTAGGTTTATTTCACAAACTCGCCGGAACGGGGTTACTAAGATTATGTCTAATTAAAAACTTCTTGTCAAAGTTACTTCCGCCTGTGCGTCTGTTTGTTCTTCCGACGCAACTTAAGTCTTAACTATTTCAGCCTAAAAGTAAAAAGTACTGGGGCTGTTTTTAACAACTATTTTCTGACGACTGCCCGTCGGTACTTTTTCTAAATCCTTTTTCTCTCTTTTAGAGGTTTAGGTCAAAACTCTTTACAAGAAGCACATGATTGCTTTTCATTTCTTTTATTTATTAGTTTTAAAAAATCCAAACACACGACGCAAAAAGCCTGAACTGTGAACATGGTAACAGCAAAAAACCAAATTTAGTTCGAGTTTTTTTACAGATTTTTTTTGTTATTTTCAAAATCACCAAATCAATTTTGCTCTATTAATTTTGTGAAGTTCAAGCTAATCGTAGCAAGACAAAAATTCGCTATTAATAAAAAAACCTCAACAATCAGTTTTTGTTTTCGTCTTTGATTAATCAAAAAGAAACTCCCGCTAAAATACTTTAATCACGAGTAAAAAACTTCTCATGAGTAAATAAAAACATTCTGAGTCCTTTTACTCAATAGTCTCAACTGTCTCAACAATTTTTGGAGAGTAGTGTTAGAGTTAGTGAGATAGTGTTGTGATGATTCATAAAAAAGGATAAAGTTAAAAAAGTTTTGGTACTTTTTCTCAAAAGTTGCAAAAAAGATCAGATAGTTTAAGAAACAGCTCATAACACAAATAAAAAACAATCACTACCAGAATTTGATTTTTGTTCCTGTTTTATACATTATTTTTTAAAATTTGAGAACAATTTGGTGTCAACTAATACCTTTTTTTGATGCCCTCCGATTTTGTATTATTTTGTTTTAGCGTGTCTTGCAAAATGCCATTCCTTGTTAATTAAGTTGGAGATTTATCAATTTTTGATTTAAAAAAAAACAATCTTGTATTTACATATAGCCAAAATTTTCCGCTTCTGCTCTATTGAACTACAAAATACCTGCTTCATTATCTGACAAATTAATCATGAGTGATTTGTCAATTTCCAAAACGAAATGGTTTGATAGAAATTTTAGATTGTGTAAATGATAGGTGCAGTATCTATATTTTAACTCGAAATTGAAAAAAAAAATCTGTAATTTTTGCCAGCTTTGCTTTTCGATGGAACTAATTTATAAAATATCTTCTTTTCAAAGAGTTTGAAAACTTTGGCGCAAGACTTGTTTGACGAGGCATGAATTTCATGGGAAATTGTCACAATTGATCCAATTTTGAGTTGAACTACAGTTTATAAGTTACTAGGCTGGATAGTCTCAAGCAGCTTTTTTTAGAGTTTTTGGGGGAGACCGCCTGAAAATATTGTGTCTCTGCATTAAAAGTAGTTGCCCACAACTGCCAATAGTATTAGAAGTCCTTTTTACCGAAAAAGAAATTAACAACAAAATATAGTTTACGCTACGGGGTTTTTATAGTCAGAAATCACGAAATTTCCGTAAAATGAATACGCTAACAATTTAAAGTGACCTACACACAATTAGATTTCAGTGACCTACACACAAGAAATTGTTGCGTGTATCCAGTGCACAGGTTGTCCTCGTAATTGAGAACTTTCAGCAAAAATAGGCTGGAAATGAAAAATGTTTGAAGCGTGTTATAATATGAAGAAGTAAAAGAAGCTTTATTCAGTAAATTTTCAAAACTTTGAATGAATGAAATCTGAAAATCAAAACAACAACGTTATTGAAAAGAAAGTTTGTTCCAAAAACAAAAAGTTCGGAATTTTCTGCTATACTTTTGAAAAAAATTTGGGTGTTTTCTATCAAGCAGTTTCTAGGGCCGTAATCCTTGCCTTGAGAAAAAATTGGCACGACTTTATATTGGCAATTGTAGACATGCGCCACATTATTTTTTTGATTGGAGACCGGCGTCACTAAAACTTGGCAATACAAAACAGGCTGAAAAAAAGCCACTGCGGGCGACGCGACCCAAAAACCCGTTGCAACCAGCGCGACAATAGAAAATGGCAGATTCCGGACCAGTGCGACATGTGCGTTTGATGTGATGGAACAAAAAATCCAAAAACATTTCATGAGTCATGTCAATCTTTTTAAGTTGCGCCGCCGAAATCTTTTGTTATTTCGCGACGCTATGTTTTCAAGTCGCGCCGCCACAGATTTTATATGTCACCTGACTTCAAAAATCAAGTGGCCTGGCTTCAAATGAAACAAGTGGCGCGACTCAATGAAGAAACGGACTTCGGAATTCAAGTGAAGATTTGTGGCATGGTTTAGGTTTAGGATAAGACTGGCAGCGATAGTTTCATAAAATCCTGGCAACGTGAAAAAACTGTGCCCTGCGACTTTAGACCCCACGAAAGTACTAAAACCACAAGATATGCGACGCAACGTAACAATTTTTTTATGAAGCGGACCTCGACTCGGGATATGAAATTTGATTGTTTTTATTTCCTTTGCTTAATATAAAACTCAAAAGCCCAAGGGGATATATTTTATAAGCTGCACAAATACGTTTGCTTAGATTACTAAAATATTTAAGACTCTTTGAATTGAAGGTTAAAACAATGGATGTATTTGCATACGTGAAATATTGCAAGCAAAATCACTGAGGCTCATTTTAAAAAATATTATCAATTTTCAAAAAATATAATAAAATCAATGGTATTGTAATGTTCACAAATAAAGTAAAGCCCAAAAACTTGATAATATGATCTATGCATTACTGTAATTTTCTATGCGTACAGCTCGGGTGGTCTTAAAACACCGAGAAAATATATTCAAAAAGTATCGACCTGAAGATCAAATTGTAATTGGGAAACAAATCTACTGAACATGCAGCATGCGAAATTTACGCAGCTAGTTTTTACGCACAAAAAATTTTTACTTTTGCAAGAAAATGAAAATATTTTTAATGTTGTTGATCAGAAGTATGCTTTTTTCAACCTTTATTTTTTAAGAGCCACCAAATTGATTTTTGTGTGGTCCCTGAAATGTATTAAAAAAAAATTGACAAGTTTTTGTGCGCCGCGGGCCATTTAAAAAAAACAGGTCAAAATGACGTTTTTGGATACTTTTGGACTAATTTGATTAAAAATTTTGCTTGTTCGGCGCGCGCACACCAAAACCTTTAGAAACAAATTAGGCGCTTTTAGAAACAAATTAGAGTTTATCGGTGGAAAATGGATGTCATTAAATAATACCAAAGGGGACCCTTTGAATGGTGAGCCGATCGAAGTTGTGAAAGAAGAACATCCGCTCTCTGTGATATATGATGTTTTTGAATTTAGTTAGATAGAACACGTTAAAGTAGAACTTGAAATAAAAGGACAGTTTTTCTAGATAAACTTGGTCATCAAAAGAAAAGAAGAAAACACTTCTGAAGTAATGATGAGGCTCATTTTTAAAAACTAATATGACTTCAATAGAAAGTTGAACAGATGAATAAATGAAAATCAGGATTCGAGTAAAGGAGAAAATTTAGACGAGATTGAAAGTATCAGATGCAGTAGTTAAGATAAGGTGAGACTTTTTATGGACCGATATATCAAAATGAGATCAAGTTTCTGGTTTGAACTCCAGATTGAGAAGAATCGGATATTCTCCTCTCTCCGTTGCAAAAATTTTGCTATCGTCAACTGTGCAGAGTAGTCTACAGATATTCTCGATCGGTTCAATGTGTTCAATTTTTTCGAGAGCTGTTTCTGTTTCGTTCTCACTTTTGAATATTTCTTTCTCAAAATTTACTTTGTAGATGAAACACACTAATTGCCTACTTTTTCCGCTTTCCATTTTGAAACCGATTGCCCACAAAAACCCATCTAGTGAATTTGATGAGTTTACACTTGCTGATGGCATCCAGATAATGTTTTCGCAAGTGTTCAAGCCATCGAGTAAAAAAAATTTAACATGCACTGGCTGCCTTGTTGATTGATGTTGATGTTCAAAATTAGATTCTGGTGAAGTTTGTGGTGTAATGCACTGAGAAGGCAGTGAAACCAGAGCTAATCTGATGGAATTCCAGTCACTAGTCATCAATAGAGTTGAATCATTTAACATCACGTTGACACCTGGCAGAGGGACGTCGTTAAAACTAATGCTTATTGGAATAGTGCACTGTTTGATTTCATTGCGATAGACCGTCACACTGCACCATTTTCTATCTTTAGGGCTCCTAGAATCATGTACTGCCAGCAACATAGTCTCATTTTTTGCATACAAAAACCAATATACTCTACCATTTATAATCCCATTAGTGTTTATTGCTCTAATCTTCTGCAAGTTTTTTGTATTCACAATCTCTACTCGATTTTTAGAGTCGTTATTTTTGCTACGTATAGACAAAAAAAGGTTATTGTTTTTATCCAGTTCAAGATCAAGCAATTCATCACTATCTCCTCTCAATTCCCTCCAATTCATCTCCCTCGTCTTTTCGAATATACCTATTTCATTTTGTTCAAAAACTAAAACAGTAAATGGATTTCGTGTCATACAAAATATTTCTCTGGTGTATGCATTGTAGCATGCCTTGAAACCGATTGCAAATTTTTCATAGCCAATTTTGCTTTTGATTACTCCAACCAAATCTCTCTTTCTTTTTAAACAAACATCCGTATTTTCCGTTGTCATTGTTCTGGGACTGCCATCAGTCTTACATACACTCCCATCTTGCCGTGAGGTAGATTGATACAAAACATTTTTTTCAAGACATGCACTTGGCTGATGTACTATGCTAGTTGCTCCTTCGCTAAGCTGCTTGTCATGATCTAAACCTGAAACTCTGCAAACTGACTCGATATCTTCTTGGTAGCAATCTTCAAGTTTCTCACAGAAAATCGTTGCGTATTTTCGCTCCATAACTTCAAACTGGCTCAAAACTTTTTTCTTGAAATCTTGGAAGGACGCTTTGTGAGAACTAAGCAATGTTCGAACTGTCCCCGATTTTGTTTCAACTTGCTTCACCGAATTCATTTTCAAAATAAGCTTTTGTTCCTTTTCGGCTGTTTGCACTTTTTGATGCATCATATTCCAGTCGTTTGACGAAAAAAGACTATTCAGTTTATCGCATTCTGTTTTGTATTCGGATAGGCTCATTTCGATCTGTTTTTGAGGTTCAAGATTTACCCCAATCATACTCACATTGTGTGTTTTCCAATCGACGTGATCAGAGTCCCAGCACTGTTGACACAGAGAAACCTCGCATACGTTGCAGAAGAAGCGAACAAGATCTTCAGAATGGTTATCGCAAAAGACGAACGATTCTGGATGAGACACAATATTAGATGAGGCCATTGATGCAGCTGTAGAAGGTCCTAAATGCATTGTATCACTATTTAAATTGAAAAACAAATAAATAAAAAGATTAGCTAACACATGTTTTTGGCGTTTCTGAATTGTTTTCAGACATATTTCATAAATTTAGTCAAAACTTCTTGGTCAAGACTGCAGATTTAAATAACATTTGGTTTAATGAGCATAAATTACTCTTAAATTACATAATGATAGAATTATTTACTCTTGCCTTGTGTTACCGTTCTAAATATCTAAGCAAATCTGTAAAAAGGCTGGAGAATTACTGCTTACTGTGCGACGTCACTCCTGACAAGTTTTTTTGTTTACGACCAACCGAAGACAAGGAACATGATCGGAGTGAAAGTTTATCCATCTCTAAGTAAGTCTAGCTTAACAGTAAAAGTGATGTTTCAAGCATCTTTTTTTCTGGCGACTGATCTTCGTAACTCTTTTAACTCTTTTCTATCTTTTAAATGTCAAGTTCATAAGTTTCATATTCCCCGGGGCACACTTAGAAGTGTGAGTTTCTCTGTCTGTCTTTTGATTATCAGAATTTCATCTGTTTTTTTTGTTTCCCCTCTTTTTTTGTTTTTGTTTCTCCTGTTGATGTCTGTGTCCGTCCTTCATCTGTCTTATTTATATGCTCTCGTGGGATCTGGTTTTCGTTGCGTCCTTTTCTGGTGTTCATTAGGTCATTTTTTCTGGATACTTAAAATATCAAATTCTTTGATTGATTCTCCTGGTTCTCTCAAAATTTTTTTGTCCCTTCTTCACTGCTTGCTTTTTCCTCAGGATCGGATCAGATTCATCAATGTACAGAAAATTTGGGTCAAGTTTTACCTCTCTCCGCAGCTCCTCGATGCTGTTGTTGTGCCACATTTCAATAACCAATTGTGTTTTGTGGTGTACTCTAGCGTGCCATAAATCATTACGTCCAATAGAGCATCTCCATTCATGCTTTTTATCAGGCAGTCTGCTATCTTTTTTTCCGAATAAACAAATAGCTGATCAATGCTCTCAAAACGCTCTAATGTTCTGCTGTCTCTGGCCTCTCTTATGCTTGATTTGCATTTTGTAGCTTTAAACTATCGGACACGCATGCTGTCGTTAAACATTCGAAAATGTTTGAAGCTTCTGCTCCAGCCAATTTTCAGGATAACAGTTTTTTTTTATCAGAAATGCTCATCTGAGGTTTGCATTGCTGCTTGTAGTTTGGCTTCGTAGATGTCGTTCTTGACGCGGTTAATAGTTTTGATGACCAGTGAAAGACAGCTATTGCACTTGAATTATGTCCAATAATTAGTAATTTTTGTCTCATCGTGGCTCGTCCCGCATATTGGCATTCGCGTAATTATCCACGTCCATAATTTCGTTCACCGTTATTTTTCTTCCAATAACACTCTACCACTAAATTCTATTTCCTGATGATTTCTATGTGAGATTGAGTGTTGAGTGTGGATAGGCAATAATCGTTATAACCTTTTTGCTAAGCCCGGCCTTGTTAATGTGGTGACTCATTGTAGTTGTTCAATTAGACTCCTAGCCATAGTCACTTGCTCAGGAGTAACCCTCTGCTCATCTGACCCGACTTCGTTGTTAATGATCTCTATCTATTCACCTCTATCAATTCTGTTTGCTTTAATGTTATTCGGCCGTAAAGATTGCTTGTTCTATCGTTTTCTGTCTGAATTTTTAATCCAAGAATTTCAAAGTTATTGTTTTCAATTGTCCCGTGGAAATTGTTCATAGCGCTTTCTTTTTGTCTCATCGTGGCTCGTCCCGCAAAAGTGTCGTCGATGTGTAGAGCGTGTTGCCGGATGTTCTGTTGAAAACTTTTTTGTGGCATTGCATAGGCAGTGAAAGTAGCCCGATATGTCGTCGACGTGCAGAGCTTGTAGCTCGATGTTCTGTTTAAGATTTTAAGGCAGTGAATCATATTGCCTTCCTGTATGAGTTCTTCATCTAGTTTTTGTCTTTATCGTCTTGTAACTGTTGACTACTGCATCAGCCAATCCGTTTGCAGCCACTCTAAGTCTTCACAGTCTTCCAACGGGTAGATTTGCCTCTCTCGGAATTGATACGTAAAATGACCACCGTATCTCATCAAATTAAAGAATGGCGTTACTCACTTCTACACACTGGAGGATCCAGTTTTTAGTAAGCTTTCATCGATTTGGCAAAACAGCAAGCTGAGTTTGAGACTGAATGGGCGTAGTCCTCTCAAATTTTTTTCGTTCCTCTCCTTATTTGCTATGATTGTCACGCGGCTTTTCAAATCTCTCACTACAGCCTCAGCTATTTTCCATGTGTCGACCCATCTATTTTTAAGTATTTTTCTTCCTTCTCCATTTGGTTCGGTTGCACTCATTTTTTGAATCACTCCGAAGGTTTTACATACTTGTAGCTCTTCTGATCTAGATTGATCCAATTTTTTTTTTAATTTTTGACATTTATAGAAAAAATTAATTCAGTTGTGATTATCAGTTTCGGTGTGCCTGAAGTTTTTTGGTTCTCCAGATCTGAATGTAAACGCTACTTTTCTAATGTGTTTTTTTTTCGCTAATAATTTCGTCATTTGTGAGTAGTCTCCGTGTTGGGTTGCTTTTTGCCAGTTCTGATTTGTCTATTGGCTCTATATACTTGTTTTCCGGTCAATGGAGAAGTTGCCCAGCCTCTGGGCTACATCTCTATCTGTTTCGCCCACCCTTTCTTGCTTGTCTGTTCGAACTTTCTGTTTCGTCCATTGACCTTTTTGGCGGTTTTTTTACGACAATGGCAACCCGTTCTGCTTCTTTTGTTTCCGATAGTTCAGTGCCGACCTCAATCTGGAAATCAAATGATTTTTTTTGGCTTCTCTGTATGATTTTTTATCCGTGTCTTCTTCTTATCACTGTTTCCTTCCTCCTGTACTGTAAAATTTTTTGTCTTTTTATTGATCTCGCGCCTTGATCGTGGCTGTCGTCTTTTTTATGTTCAATTTTGAATTAAGTTTTCAAAAATTATCCATCTTGAGTTGTTAGACTTAATATGCTGCTATTGTTTTCTTGGGTTGTTATTGATGAACGTAGTAGATGCTCGTCAGGTCTTGTTTGATGTTCCGTTCTTGTTAATACCAATCACAATTCTATCATTCAACCCCTTGGGACGTACTGATTATGTCCTATTCCAGGCTCTTGCGCGTGTAATGAAACCAATTGACTCACTTTCATTGATTGGTGTTGGTTTTGAGAAAATTATTCGGTATTCATTTTTTATTGTTGTTCCGACTTTCGATACAAAAGTAACGGAATATTTGTGCTCGGGGTGGGTTTTTTTTTTCTTCAGACAAATTTCGACTTTTTAACTAGCCATTTGTGACGGAATTTTTTTACATCATTCGAAAGGTATTGTTGTCCTGAGCTCAAATTTGAAAAGATATTTCACCTGTGATAATTTTTTGTAACGTTATGGGGGTTTAAAGATTGCCATTTTGGCCAATTTGGGACAATTAACGCGCGATATATTTCGCGCTATTAACGCGTAAGCGGAGAGTTAATCCGTCTTAAAATCGTTCCAAATTGGTTAAAAGAAGCTTATGTGCCATAATTGGTTTGTTCCAAGGAGCAAAATCTATCCCTTTGTATTTTTTATGGCGTGTGGGGGGATGATTTTCATAAAAAATTTCAAATTTTAGAAAAAATATTGTTTTGTTTTTTTTTTTCATTGAATTTTTAATGTTTTTACTGCTCCATAAACCTGAAAAGGCAGTCGAAACATTCAGGGCTTTGCCCTGATACGAGCAGTCTTGTTGGCTTTTATTGTCAATTTGTCCAATAGTATTTGCACAAGTAAGCTTTTCTAATATAATCAATTAATTTTGGAGATAGTAAGGTTCTAAATTTTGAATTCGCAAGTGTTGTTAAATCGGAATTGATGTTACGCTGATAGTCTACTTGTTTTTAGCTTTGAATGTTGTGTTCATCAATTTTTTTTTGAGTCTCCACGTGTTTTATTTTCAAACACTTTTCTACTTTTGATTTATCTCGTTGCAAATTGTATTTCATTCGTTTTTATTTCATAATTCTTTTTCTGTTTTTGATCCAAATTCTTATCTATTGAAATTGATAATTTTGAAACGAAATAATTGTTTAAATGACCAATTTTGTAATCAGTATTTGTTCCGGTTGAGCTAATGGCATCATTTGTTTCACTGTGAAATGTTTCCTCACTTGTTCGAATTTTTCCGAATATGAAATGATTTTTATTACGTAATCCATCTCTAATGTTTTATTCAAACGATTTTTTTTTATTGAACAAGGTTTTGATAAAAGAATAGAGGGTTTGTGTTTATGGTTCGTTGACTCTGCTGAGTCTTTGGTAAAATCATGAAACTCTGTTTTTTTTTAGCCATCGAGTGTTTGGTTTGTCGATATGGTCTTTTTCTTCTGTGCACCAATCTTTGACAGATTGATTCGAGTCTGATATGCAGGGTTGATCTTTTTTCAAAGTTTTATCAAGACATTTCGCACTTCACCCATGATTAGTTTCGCAGTGTCTACCCGCGCTCTTTTTCTGTGTACCTTTCATTGATATTGAGCTTAATCCACACTTTTATATTATTTAACTGATTAATTCTAATATTCTTTTTTAGATTTTTTAAATTGCCTGCTTAAGTACCGGTTTCACTTACCGCTTCAAAAGTTTCAAGGTGTTGTTTCACTAAATTTTTAGTTTTTGTAGCATGATCGAGGTTATTTGGAAAATCTTTTAGGCTTAATATATTAATAGCTTGGTTTATTTCACAAACTCGCCGGAACGGGGTTACTTCGCTTATGTCTAATTAAAAAATTGTTGTCAAAGTTACTTCCGCCTGTGCTTCTGTTCGTTCTTCCGACGCAACTAAAGTCTTAATTATTTTAATAACTCTTGGGTTTTCTTGGGTTGTTATTGATGAACAAAATAGACGCTCGTCAGGTCTTGTTTGATGTTCTTGTCGCAATTCTATCCATTTAACCCCTTGGGACGTACTGATTATGTCCTATTCCAGGCTCTTTCATTGATTGGTGTTGGTTTTGAGACAATTATTCGGTATTCATTTTTTATTGTTTGTTTTCTTCTAATCTCCCTCCTTCTCGGTTTTTTGCCGTCTAACTTGATGTTGTTTATTGGCTTTTATTCTCAATCTGTACAATAGTATTCGCTCAAGTAAGGTTTTCTATTATGATCATTTAATTTTGGAGATGGTAAAGTTTTAAATTTTGAATTTGCAAGTGTTGTTAAATCGCAATTGATGTTACGCTGATATTCTACTTATTTTCAACTTTGAATGTTGTGTTCATCAATTTTTTTTGAGTCTCGGCGTATTTTATTTTCACTTTTCTACTTTTGATTTATCTCGTTGCAAAATGTATTTCATTTGTTGGTTTTTATTTCATACCTCTTTTTCGGTTTTTGATCCAAATTTTTCTATTGAAATTGATGATTTTGAAACGAAAATATTGTTTAAATGACCAATTTTGTAATCAGTAATTGTTCCGGTTGAACTAATGACATCATTTGTTTCACGATGAAATGTTTCGAAATGATTTTATTACGTAATCCATTTCTAATGTTTTATCCAAACGATTTTAATTTTTTTTTTATTGAACGAGGTTTTGATGAAAGAACAGGGGATTTGTGTTTATGGTTCGATGACTCCGCTGAGTCTTTGGTAAAATCATGAATTACTGTTCTTTTTGAGCCATCGAGTGTTTGGTTCTTCAAATGGTTTTTTTCTTCTGGGCACCAATCTTTGACAGATTGACTCGAGTCTGATATGCAGGGTTGATCTTTTTTCAAAGTTTTATCAAGACATTTTGCACTTCACTCATGATTAGTTTCGCAGTGTCTACCCGCACTCTTTTTCTGTGTACCTTTCATTGATATTGAGCTTAATCCACACTTTTATTTTAGTTAACTGATTAATTTTAATTTTCTTTTTAGGACTTTTCTAATTGCCTGCTTTAGTACTGGTTTCACTTACCGCTTCAATAGTTTCAAGATGTTGTTTCAGTAATTTTTTACTTTTTGTAGCATTTTCGAGGTTATCTGGAACATCTTCTAGGCTTAATATATTAATAGCTAGGTTTGTTTCACAAACTCGCCGGAACGGGGTTACTTCGCTTATGTCTAAATAAAAACTTGTTGTCAAAGTTACTTCCGCCTGTGTTCTGTTCGTTCTTCCGACGCAACTTAAGTCTTAACTATTTTAATAACTCTAGCCTAAAAGTAAAAAGTACTGGGGCTGTTTTAACAACTATTTTCTGACGACTGCCCGTCGCTTCTTTTTTCTAAATCCTTCTTCCCTCTTTTAGAGGTTAACGTCAAAACTCATTACAAGAAGCGCAAGATTGCTTTTCATTTCTTTTATTTATTAGTTTTGAAAAATCCAAACACGACGCAATAAAGCCTGAACTGTAACAGCAAATTACCAAATTTTGTTCGAGTTTTTTTTGAGATTTTTTTTGTTATTTTCAAAATCACTAAATCAATTTTGCTCTATTTATTTTGTAAAGTTCAAGCTAATGGTAGCAAGACAAAAATGCGCTATTAATAAATAAACCCTCAACAATCAGTTTTTGTTTTCGTCTTTGATTCATCGAAAAGACACTCCCGCTAAAATACTTTAATCACGAGTAAAATACTTCTCATGAGTAAATCGAAACATTCTGAGTCCTTGTACTCAATAGTCTCAACTGTAGCTATCTTGAACAAAAATCAAATTCATTGAAATTTTTACCAAAAAAACTGGAAAAATCCTACTTTAGTATTACTTTAAACCCTGCAATCTCAATAAACAGAATATAGCTTATACAGTCAGTAAAGCATACACAATGTTGATACAAAAAAAAACTTATTGATTTCAAAAACGGAGAAATTTTTTTATAGTCTAGCTGGATGAATCAAGTTTAGAGCGACTTTTTTCTTCTTGTTTTTATTTAAAAATCAGACCATATTTTTGCACAAGTAAGGAAACAAACCAATCTGATCTAATTATCTAAAAACGTAAGATAATCCCAAAAAAATAGCGTACAACAATTTTTAACTAAAAAATTGATTGAAACCATGAATTTAATTGTAAGACGAATATCAGTATAGGACTAAAAATTTGCTCAGAATAAACCGGCCTAAAGCAGATAGCGTGTATAGCTTACAAACGGTGTCAGTCAGAAAGTGATTTAGAAACTACTCTATGTAAAAACAGTTTTCGGTTACATCTCAATGTGATATCTAATTTCCTATTCTTTTCTTAAGAGGTTTCACTTCATTTTTGGAGTGTTTTCTAAGTAAATGACAAAGAACAAGGACCATATTGAGATAATTTTTGATATAGTTCTTAGTATTTTTAACGAGAAGTTCGATCGTCGAATATTTTCAATTTTCTAGCTGCGTTGAAGTTAAACTGGGTCTCATTGAAAAACTCTGCACAAATTGGCCACTCCATTTTACTGATTTTTTCGCCATCAGATCCAACTTGGTTCCTTGAACTTGACGATGATGCCATTATTGTTGTTGCTGATGTTCTTCTCAAAAGGG
>NW_026971445.1:0-11645 GCF_963678635.1 Symsagittifera roscoffensis | reverse complement strand
CCTAATATGAAAAATTTGTTAAAATTGAAAAAATATAGATATATTTTTTCTCAAAAATTTTTTGTTGGATAAATTGATGAAAAAAAAATATATTTTTTTTTTGCTTTCAGTTTGAATGGTCAAGAGAAAAAATTATCTTGGCAAAAATTGAATAGTCAAGGAGAAAAGAAAAAGCTTTTTTTCCTTTAAATGCGGACGATTGTTTTTGCTATTCATCAATTAGCTGCAGTCCAAATATGTTAGAGTTCTATTTTTGTTAGTTTTTTTATTACATCTTTTTTCTTCTTGGCAACCATTTCTTACATCTTTGAATCATTTTATGATTGGTTGTAAAATTTGATTTGGAATCCTCAATTTTATATCTTGCCTTGTTTGTTTTGTTGTCAACCGACAGCCCATTTTTCGGATTTTACTATGATTTTTTTTCATGTTAATTTCGTTTAGATATTTTGTTTTTCCGTCTTTTCAACTTTTTAACGAGTGAATAACTGCTTTAGAACTTTTGTACTTTACCGTACTTCAATTTTTATCCTCACTTTATTTTTGTTTACTTTACTACTCTTAGCTTAGTTTTTCAAAAAATTTTTTTTCAGTTTTATTTACCGAAGCTAATTGTACTTTAATTTTTTGTTTTAATTCTCTAACATTTATACAACTAAATTTCATTTAATTGTGTACAAAAATACTTATTTTTCTATAATTTTACATACATACTTTCTGACAGAACTTTAAAGAAACCTACACGCATACGTACTCCAGTTTCTAAATACAATTGTAACGATTGATTGGCTTGTGAAAAAATAGTGCTTACAATAAAAAAAATTAATTAGAAATTGCAAAACAAATAACTCCAAATCAAGGCAATAAGGTTAACTTGTTTGTAATTCCAAAGTCTAGGTCAATTTCGTTTTTATTTGCTTTGTCTACTGGCTCTAGGTTTACGTGGAAAAAATATTTTCACATGAGAACAATTTTGTACTTTAGCACAAAAAATTTCAAATATTCAGTGGCTGCATGGCTGGAAGGATAGATGGGTGGAGAGCAGGATGATGAAAAAGATCGATGGCTGCATGAATGGATGGAATGATGAAAGTCTGATTGGAGCAAAAGTTAAATAGACGCAGGAACTACTCAAGTGTTGAACAGTGGTATGGACGGCTAGATGCATCAATGGCTTACTGTCCGGATGGCAAGTTCGATCAGACCGTTAAATGGCTGGTTGAAGGATGTCTAGGTTGATTCAAGGCCAACATATGAATGAGGGATGTCCTGATGAATTGATGGCTTGATGAACAGATGGCTCGATAATTGGAGGGCTGTCTGAACGATGCTGGATGGACAACCGTTGGCTAGATGGAGAGATGATGTACAGCTAGATAGATGATTGGCGCTCTGGGTAGGTAGTTGATGTTTTGGTTAGAGGGATAAATGGTTTGTTCGAAAGATGAACAGCTGATTGAATGGATAGATGGCAGGTTGGATAGTAGGCAGGTTAGATCGCTGCGTGGCTGAATAGCTAATTAAATAGTTGGATGGATCGTCGGCTGGATTTGTAGGCCTCTGAATGGATAGAAGTCTGGGCGGACGGAAAACTGACAGATAGTTGGACGTCTGGTTGAATAGTTTATACGATGAATTGCTTGATGGATGGACAGTTGGGAGGCTGACTCGTCTAGACAGATTTGATAGATGGGCTGCTTGTTGCATGGATGGTTGTTGATTAGAAGAATGGCTCTTCGGAAAAAAGGACGGATGATCAACTCACTGGTTAGTTAGATTGGTGCATGAATTTATTGACGCCACTTAGATGGATGACCTGTTGCAGAGATAGATGCGTGGTTGGATGGGATTATTGATGAACGACTTGATTTATGGGTGTTTGAAAGGATTGAAGATGATTACATATTATGCTTCTGGATGGATGGATCAAAAGACTAAGTACCAGCGTTATTGATGATGCAATGGATACATGGCTGGTCGGATAGCCTTTTTGATGGATAGATAACAAAAAAGATGGATGCCTGAATGATAAAAAGATGAATGTTTTTAAGGTTGGATGGATGGCATTCCACATGGAAGGATACTTGGCCAGATAACTTGATTTACGATTGGATGAGTAAATATTTTAATACGCCACTCTAAGCTGCCCTACTCTTTTTAGAAATTGCTGACTGCGATATTCTAAACAAGTGAACTTCTGCTAGGGCCATTAAATTAATTAAGGATGGCTGATAAATGGCGCAAAAACGGTTACCCGCTTTTAAATGAAGCAACAAAAACCTGTATTATCCGGCAAGTCATAAATAATTTGCACAAGAAACATTCTAACAATGGTCATACAAAACGTTTTACAACACAAAAAAAACAGTTTTACCCATAGGTTTTGAAACGAACGTAGTCGATGCATAGCGTCGACAACGTATTAAAATAAAAAAAATTAGTAAAATTGAAAAAGAAATTGTCTCTATGTTTTTTTCTGCTTTCAGTATGATTGGTCTGGAGAAAAAATAACCATGCCGAAAAACAAGTTGACAAAAAATTTGAAAATTGTTGTACTTTATACTTTAAGCAAGAATGATTGTTTCTTGTTGTTCATCAGTTGGCTGCAGTTCAAATGCTTCGAAGTTATTTTTTGTTAGTTTTTATCAAACTACAGAAAAAATTTTCCTTTTTCCTTTAGGTAACACTTTCTAACGTCTAATTTCTAACGTAGAGAAAAAATTATCTTGGCAAAAATTGAATAGTCAAGGAGAAAAGAAAAAAGCTTTTTTTTCCTTTAAATGCGGACGATTGTTTTTGCTATTCATCAATTAGCTGCAGTCCAAATATGTTAGAGTTCTATTTTTGTTAGTTTTTTTATTACATCTTTTTTCTTCTTGGCAACCATTTCTTACATCTTTGAATCATTTTATGATTGGTTGTAAAATTTGATTTGGAATCCTCAATTTTATATCTTGCCTTGTTTGTTTTGTTGTCAACCGACAGCCCATTTTTCGGATTTTACTATGATTTTTTTTCATGTTAATTTCGTTTAGATATTTTGTTTTTCCGTCTTTTCAACTTTTTAACGAGTGAATAACTGCTTTCGAACTTTTGTACTTTACCGTACTTCAATTTTTATCCTCACTTTATTTTTGTTTACTTTACTACTCTTAGCTTAGTTTTTCAAAAAATTTTTTTTCAGTTTTATTTACCGAAGCTAATTGTACTTTAATTTTTTGTTTTAATTCTCTAACATTTATACAACTAAATTTCATTTAATTGTGTACAAAAATACTTATTTTTCTATAATTTTACATACATACTTTCTGACAGAACTTTAAAGAAACCTACACGCATACGTACTCCAGTTTCTAAATACAATTGTAACGATTGATTGGCTTGTGAAAAAATAGTGCTTACAATAAAAAAAATTAATTAGAAATTGCAAAACAAATAACTCCAAATCAAGGCAATAAGGTTAACTTGTTTGTAATTCCAAAGTCTAGGTCAATTTCGTTTTTATTTGCTTTGTCTACTGGCTCTAGGTTTACGTGGAAAAAATATTTTCACATGAGAACAATTTTGTACTTTAGCACAAAAAATTTCAAATATTCAGTGGCTGCATGGCTGGAAGGATAGATGGGTGGAGAGCAGGATGATGAAAAAGATCGATGGCTGCATGAATGGATGGAATGATGAAAGTCTGATTGGAGCAAAAGTTAAATAGACGCAGGAACTACTCAAGTGTTGAACAGTGGTATGGACGGCTAGATGCATCAATGGCTTACTGTCCGGATGGCAAGTTCGATCAGACCGTTAAATGGCTGGTTGAAGGATGTCTAGGTTGATTCAAGGCCAACATATGAATGAGGGATGTCCTGATGAATTGATGGCTTGATGAACAGATGGCTCGATAATTGGAGGGCTGTCTGAACGATGCTGGATGGACAACCGTTGGCTAGATGGAGAGATGATGTACAGCTAGATAGATGATTGGCGCTCTGGGTAGGTAGTTGATGTTTTGGTTAGAGGGATAAATGGTTTGTTCGAAAGATGAACAGCTGATTGAATGGATAGATGGCAGGTTGGATAGTAGGCAGGTTAGATCGCTGCGTGGCTGAATAGCTAATTAAATAGTTGGATGGATCGTCGGCTGGATTTGTAGGCCTCTGAATGGATAGAAGTCTGGGCGGACGGAAAACTGACAGATAGTTGGACGTCTGGTTGAATAGTTTATACGATGAATTGCTTGATGGATGGACAGTTGGGAGGCTGACTCGTCTAGACAGATTTGATAGATGGGCTGCTTGTTGCATGGATGGTTGTTGATTAGAAGAATGGCTCTTCGGAAAAAAGGACGGATGATCAACTCACTGGTTAGTTAGATTGGTGCATGAATTTATTGACGCCACTTAGATGGATGACCTGTTGCAGAGATAGATGCGTGGTTGGATGGGATTATTGATGAACGACTTGATTTATGGGTGTTTGAAAGGATTGAAGATGATTACATATTATGCTTCTGGATGGATGGATCAAAAGACTAAGTACCAGCGTTATTGATGATGCAATGGATACATGGCTGGTCGGATAGCCTTTTTGATGGATAGATAACAAAAAAGATGGATGCCTGAATGATAAAAAGATGAATGTTTTTAAGGTTGGATGGATGGCATTCCACATGGAAGGATACTTGGCCAGATAACTTGATTTACGATTGGATGAGTAAATATTTTAATACGCCACTCTAAGCTGCCCTACTCTTTTTAGAAATTGCTGACTGCGATATTCTAAACAAGTGAACTTCTGCTAGGGCCATTAAATTAATTAAGGATGGCTGATAAATGGCGCAAAAACGGTTACCCGCTTTTAAATGAAGCAACAAAAACCTGTATTATCCGGCAAGTCATAAATAATTTGCACAAGAAACATTCTAACAATGGTCATACAAAACGTTTTACAACACAAAAAAAAACAGTTTTACCCATAGGTTTTGAAACGAACGTAGTCGATGCATAGCGTCGACAACGTATTAAAATAAAAAAAATTAGTAAAATTGAAAAAGAAATTGTCTCTATGTTTTTTTCTGCTTTCAGTATGATTGGTCTGGAGAAAAAATAACCATGCCGAAAAACAAGTTGACAAAAAATTGGAAAATTGTTGTACTTTATACTTTAAGCAAGAATGATTGTTTCTTGTTGTTCATCAGTTGGCTGCAGTTAAAATGCTTCGAAGTTATTTTTTGTTAGTTTTTATCAAACTACAGAAAAAATTTTCCTTTTTCCTTTAGGTAACACTTTCTAACGTCTAATAATCAAACTATGATTGATTAAAACATTTTATGCTGTAAAAACTGATTTGGAACCCTTGAACGAGATTGTTTTAGGCATCCAATTTTGGCACAAGTATCAAACTGTTGTTTTTTTTTCAAACGTTTGATATTGTTATATCTTGCCTTGCTTTTTTGCCATCCACCGACAACCTATTGGCAGCAACACTCATCCTTAACTGAAAATGTACAATCATTTTTTCGCTTTTTTGCGTATGGCTTTTTTTGGAGTAAAATGATTGCAGCGTAATAATGTACAGTTTTCTCATAATCCGAAATTTTTTAAATTTTACTAATTGTAGTGGAAAGTTCTAAAATAGTGAAGACCTAAATTAGATTTGATTAAGTTGTTTTTATTAGCACCGCAATTAATTTTTTTTTTGTTTTTTTTTTTAAATTAAAATTACCAAAAAAATTGGTAGTTTTGCACCGAATAAATACGGCTTAAATGTTTGATGTTTTTTTTATTTGAGAGTCAGTGGTACTAGATGCAAAAAACAGTACGCTCTGTGTCTGACAGCAATCCAGCCCAACAAACATCCTAAGCCTGTTGATGCGTGTTTTATAAAGTCGGAAAACTGGAGGGGCATGATTGTTCGGTTATTAGACAATAATTCTGATTAGGGACAAAAGCTATCCTGACGTTGCTCGTCACTAGGTTCATCGGGATCAACTATCACCTTTTTTTGGTATGGTTGAGATTTCAGCTCAACAAGCTTTATAATTATCTAACCATTAGTGTTAAGCCTGCTGTTATGTGCTAGTTCGCTTCAATGTTTGCCGAAACAATTCAAAAAAAGTCCCACAGAACACAGAGGCATGGTCAATCAGTTTAGCGGATATTAGCCATCTCGGCATTGCTCGTCGCTTCGCTTCCCAGAAACACCTCCCGGCGCTATAATCAGTATGTTTCACTTCAAACTTCAAAACTTATCATGATTTGTCTAAATTAAAAAAAACACGCTTTCCATGAAGTCTGAAACGTCCTGCAAGCGTTTTTCTAACACACTTAAGCAGTTTACTAGAGAAATTTTAACGCGGAAGAAACACTTGCAAGGAAAAAAATGACTAGTCAGATTTACTGGAACTTATGTTATCCAAATTTAAATTATTTAATCCAACCAGCACAAAGAGAAACCATTGCATAGTTTTCGATAAGTATCAAGCTTATTAAGCTGTAGGTTGAACTATACTGACTAGAGCAGCGGGAGGCGTTACCAAGGGGCGTAGCGACGAGCAACGCCGGAATTTTTTTTCCAGCTAAATCAAACAGCCATGACACTTTCGTTCGTGGACTTTGAATTAAAGGTTTTGAAAGAAACGAAAGCGTGTTAACGCCTATCCACAGGTATAGCTTGTGTTCGTTAAACTGAATTGCTGTCAGACACAACTAAGAGCTTATTGTTTTTTGGCTTCTGGTACAACTACTTTTCAATAAACAAAAAGTCTTTTATTGGTGCAAAATAAGTTTAATTTTTGAATTAATTAAATTAAAAAATTATCTTCATAATATATTTCCGCTGCTACTTCGTAAATGTTAAACACTTCCTAATTAGGTTTTTTCACTACGACTAGAGTTTTGTAAAAACTTTCAAGTTCAAAAAGTTTTTCGTCATTACCCTCAAATCAGTTTAATCTGACAAAATACTCACATAAGCAAAATGTTGTTTGAAAACTCACAGACAAACATTATTGATATATTTCCTTTATCGCACAGCAAGCTGCCAAAAGGCTGTCAGTCGGTTGACGTTAAATTGAACATGTCAAAGTATCATAACTTCAAACTTTAAAAAAAACGTTCCACTATTTGATACTGGGCCAAAAAATTGCCTGAATCAAACTCGTCTAAGGTTTTCAACACAGTTTTTGCAACATTAAACAGTTTCCATCTTTTTGGTTTGGTTGAAATATGAAAAAAAAATGATGCCCTAAAAGGCGGTTTGTAAGATAAATAAAAAATAGCAAATCTACAGCTGCAAAGCTTTTGAACCGCATCAGTTGATAATCACCTAGTCAAACTCATTTGCGTTTACAGTAAAAATTAACATTTTTTTTCCATGTATTGATTTTCAAATTGTTTCTTGCCATCAATTTTTTTCCCAGCCCATTCAAACTGAAAGCAGCAAAAAAAATCTTTCATCATTTATCGAAAAATGAGTTCTTGCTAGGGGTAATTTGTTTTTTCATATTTTACAAAATATTCAGGCTAGTACGTGGTCGAAATGGCGTCGACTACTTTTGTTTCAAATCTTTCGAGAACCACTATAGCAAGAAGCAGTTTTTTTGAGTATTCAAGAAGAGGCATTGGCTTATACAAAAACTATCCAATACTTCGATTGAACATTTTGCTTTATATCTAAGATTTCGGTGTGTGAATCGTCATTTTTTGTTCGTTAAGCACAGATTGTCTTTCCACACGATCAAACTGAAGGTTTCCACGTTTGTCTTATTTTTCAATGATATCTTTGATCAGTATTTTGATTTAACTAAATTTTGCAAAAGCAAACCAAGTTTTGTTCTAAGAAAACTACACTTTTTATTACAACATTTATATGACCATGCATCAATTGACAAAAAAACATTAGAACAAGTTACTTCGATTTCAATTTCGTCAATTTTTTTTTAAATTTTTTAGTTTTTTTTTGTGATCACCAGGTATAGTATGGCAAAGGTGAGAACGTTTTGTGTACAAACTAATAGTTGCTTGCTGGTTGATAATGGTTATCGATGCTTTATTTAAATGCGTATAACATTTTTTCGCCATTTTTGAGCCATCTTTATCCATTTTAATGGCCAAAAGTTATGTGGTGTAGTAATTATGGGCAATAAAAATGTTTTTTATCCAATCGTAGAACCAGATATCTGGCCAAGTATCCTTATATCCGACAAGCCATTAATTCAACCGTAAAATTTTTTATCCGTTTAATCTTCGAAGCATCAATTATCCCATTAATCATTCTGTCAAAAATGCTATCCAAGCTGCCAACCATCCATTGCATCATTGGACATGCTGTCACTTCATCTATCAATTCATCAAATCACTAACAAACTATGTAATCACCGTCCATTCTTTCAGACAACCGTACATCAGTTCGTCCATCAATCAGTCCATTCAACCACGCATCTTTCTATGCAATTAGTCATCCAGCCAAGCGGCGACAATCTATCCATGCACCAATCTAACTAACTATCGAGTAAACCATCCGTCCATTTTTTCGAAGATGATTACGTCTAATTAGAAATCCATCCATGCATCAAGCCGTCCATTCATCAAACCTGTCTATCTAATCGAGTCCGTCTCCCAACTATCCGTCCATCAAAATTTCATCGCTTAACATATTAAAGAATACGTTGAATTATCTGCCAATTGTCTATCCGGCAAGTCCATCTCTACTACACACCCATTCTTGCAATCAGCCATTTATTCATCCAAACATTCATCTAGTCATCTGTCCAACCTGCCCTCAGAACAACGATCCATACTTCTATCCAACCACCCAAACCCCCAGGCACTCAACCACCCGTTCATCCAGACAGCCCTCCATCCATCAAACCATTCACTCATCTAACAAATAGCTCATTCATCTATGCATCCATCAAGTCATCTAATGAGCCTTTGAATTTTACGTCTTTCATCCATTTGTTGTCCATGAATCCATCTAGCCATCCAGCCAAGCAGCCCTTCATCATTCTGATTATCTTAACATCCGTCAATCAAGCCATCAATGTATGGAACCGCCCATAAACGTGTTCATCCCTTCATCCATCCAACAATTCAATCAGCTTTTGATCCAACCAGCCATTCATTGTTCTATCCCTTCATTCAGCCATCAAACGTTTTGTACACCTAGCTTTCCGTCTATCTATTTTTCCAAATAACCAATCGCGCGCTACGTTTTTTCCTTCCATTTATTCTCACAATCAAGCAGCTATTCAAACTTTCAAATAATTTAAATCGAAAGACGCTCAAAAACTTTTAAGGCTCAACGCCGTGCAATGATCTTATTTCTTATGTGCCAACAATTGCTCTCAGGTCAAAAACACAGAGCAAGCAGATACAGAACCTAGAGCCAGCAGATATAGCAACTTAAGAACGGAAATTCTCATTTGAAATTTTCAGTCAATTATCCTTACTGGCGTACCTTGGGTTCAGTTACTTGCATGTTTTAATTATTAATTGTCTTTTTTATACTATGAACAATAAGAATTGTATTAAGAAACTAGAGTAATAACGCGTGTAGGTTTCTGTAAGGTATGAAAGAAAATTTGTAAATATAAATGTAGGTAAGGGAGTAAATGAGTAAATAGGGGAGTAGGAAAAATATTGTGTGCCTAAGGTTATGTAAAAAAAAGGTTGTGTTATGAAATTTAATGAAAAGAGTTTTTGAAAAAGCATGGTAAAAAATTATGATTATGTTATTATTAGAAAACACGGAAGCAAAGAAAGAACGCTAAAGCAAAGTAAAAGTACACACGTTAAAAAATGAGTAAGTAACTGAAAATTCAATAGGAAAAAAAATCAATCTAAATTAAATTAGTTTGAAAAAAGTGTAGTTATATACAAAAGTAATTGAGTAAGATAGTAAAACGTATGTAAGTAAACGAAATTGAATGAACAGTGAAATAAGCGAAGTAAGGTAAAGTAGATAAATGTAAAGAAAATCAAAAAAACAACGTACAGGGTGTTTCAAATAAACTGTAATTTTATAAAACGCTATAACTTTTTTTGAGAAGAGATAAATACACAGTTTTTTCTGCTCAAGATAGATAAGTGGCGGAGATCTGAATATCTGATAAAATTGTTTTTTAAAAGATGCTGAAAGTGTCCGCCGTTTTGAGCAACACAGCTTTGTAATCTTTTCGTCAAATTTCTCAATGACTCTTCGATATTATCGGGCGTTATTGTATTTCGGGCATCTTCTACAGTTTGCATGAGTTCGTCAATACTTCGTGGATTCGCACCATGAACAATTTTCCCCAGATGACCCCACAGCCAAAAATCCAGGGGATTCAAGTCCGGACTCTGAGGTGGCCAGGGTATAGGGGTTCGTCTACTCATAATTCTGTCGTTGAACTTTGTCCCAAGCCAACTGAGTACGCGTCCCGTGCAGTGACATGTGGCTCCGTCTTGCATAAACCATATGCGCCTCAAGTTTCGTCGTTCTCGAAGGACTGGCCAGAGGTCGTGTTCCAGCATGTGGTTCAGTGTTATTGGTCGTTGCTGTTCGTCTACGAACCAAAACCGGCCAAGAACAGCTCCTTGAAGGAAACCCATCCAGCACATCACTTTCTTTTTGCCCTGGTACTTGCACTCCGCGTATTCTCTGGGGTTAACTAAACTCCATCTCCTATCGTTTTCAGAATTTGGAGAGCTGTCGAACACCCACCACTTTTCGTCTGAGAAAATCACCCGTGATGTGAAATCTGCCGCTGTTTCAATCTTGCTCAAGCACCAGACACCAAAAGTAAGTCTCAAGCCGAAGTTCGTCTCTTTAATTTGGTGTGTTTTGAGCACTTTGTAGGGCTTCATTTTGGCAGCTCTCGCGACTCTCCAAGTTGTGGTGCGGCTCAACCCCAAATCAGCTGCTGCTTTAGTTATTGAATCTTTAGGATGAAAATCAAAGTGTCTTATAATACTGGCATTCGCTTCATCGGTTCCTGGTAACCCCGTTCCTTTTCGATGCTGCCCTTGAAATTTCGATAACCCGCCTCTTTCTTGGAACCGTTTCCACACTCTGATAAACTGCGTAAGTTGAAGTGTTGATGCAACGCGTGGGGCAATGTAATATTCATTGATATATCTTCTCCGAACTTCAGTTGGGGTTTCATAAATTGCAAACAAACAAATGATCCGTTTTTCTTCGTTTACTGTGAAAACCATTTCGTTGTTTTCATTTACGTATGAACAAATGGTTTAAAAATTTTTTTGTTGCGTGGAGGCGTGAGATAGTTGGAAAATCGCGGGTATTCACTATCGAGTTCAATTCATCAACGCAGTTTTTGAGTTTTATCAAATCTCCGCCTGTTCTACATAATATCACCGAATTTGAAGTCGAACTGATCAACAGTTATGAAATGAGAAGCTTTTATAACATTACAGTTTATTTGAAACACCCTGTAGATTAGTGAGAATAGTTATCTGAGCAAAAACAATTTAAATTAAATTAAAGTAAACCGAAGCAAAGTATTGGAAAGCAAAGTAAAGAAAAACAAAAAAAACTTAGTTAAGTAAGTGATAGTAGGTAGTAAGCAATTATTAAAGAAGAACTAAACTAGAAGGAAGTGAGCTTTAAAACGTTGTTATGATGAAGTTTGATAAGACAAAAAAAGTAAG
>NW_026971444.1:0-31541 GCF_963678635.1 Symsagittifera roscoffensis | reverse complement strand
AAGAGTCCCGGACAATCGTGGCAGTCCTGAACTCACATGCGATCCAAGAACCCTGCCAGAAGTTTTAAAAACATCCTGGAAAAACCAGGCCTGGACACCTGTCAAGTACCCATCCAGGAAATCATCAATTGTTTCCAAATATGTTCTTATCTTTTTAGCGCCGCAAAGTCATTTTTAGGCTCATAAAAACAGTTTGCTTATTTTAAGTTTGTGAAAGTTTTGATTTTTATTTTCAATATTCAATCTACAAATGCAGTTCTACTGCGATTTTCTGCCAAATAAGCTATGGGTTTTCTTTTATGGGAAAATCTTGTGCCTTTGGCTTGTTTTGATTTCGGGCAGATTCAAAAACTTTTGCAGTTTTAGAAATTCAACCAAAAACTATGAAAGTCTAGGCCTGGAATCTAAGACTGCTCCAAGAAGTTTAGTGCCATACCACCAAAAGTTTGAAATAATTTTTTCACAGGCCAGGACTGGCTACAGGGATGGACTCCCATGGACAGACAACCGAGTTTTCTTAATTTTCTTTAGTTCTCATCTAGTTTCTTATCAGAATTATCTACATCTAGGCTATTCCTAGCTAGAAAAAAAATCTACTGTTAGTTCTCTAACCCCGAACAACCATTGGATAGACGGTTGTGCAAACCATCAGTACACATTACCTGAAACTTTCGAATCTAGTGCAACGCAACTTTTGTTATAACAATAGTTAATTTGCGTTGTATTGCTAGGGCTATTGTGTATGCTCGAAACATGTTTTTCTTGTTGCGGTTATGCAGTGAACTGATCTCTAATGATTCTTCCCAGAAACAGACTCTTTCTGTTTTTAGATGAGAAAAAAATGGTTCCTGTACAGAAAACACAGAAAATTAGGTTAGAATATCTATATAACATTCCTGCCATAACGATCCTGCCAACTATAATCTCATAGCCTTCAATTTTATGATTTGAGGATCTAGATTAGAGTTGTTGTTTTAATGTTTATTGAATTGAACGTTTCGAGGTTCGTTAGCTACCTTTCCGAAAAAAAAAACAGTTAAAGAGTCGCTCTTGCGAGAACTATTGTGGTGAAAACGAGGCTCTATAATTTTTTGAAACAAATATTTTAAAAAAAAACCATAACTTAAGGAAAAAATTGAAATTATCAATTTGGCCGATATACATTTGAGAAATTGTTTTCTATCGAGTTAAGAATTGAACTTAATGGATCGCTTGAAACCTGGTGATTTAAATAGGCAAAAAATCAAAACTTAAGTTTCTGTGTTCTTTTTTGTAAAGAGGCATAAATCTGCACTTTGTCTGGTTATAAAAAACTAAAATAACTAAATCGAAAATTTGCGGTTGATGAAATCATAACTAAAATTGCAACCTGAGGGCTCGAGCTCAGGGTCCAAAGAAAACCAATTATTTTTCCTGAATATTGAGCGACTCATCCTTTCAATGGCAAACGTGTCATTCCAGAAGGGATCACGTTGCTGGAATGTGGAAGTGTAATATCGAACCATGCAGAAATAGGGACAAAAATACAAAATTGACTGTTGAAATACAAATTGACAAATTGCAAGCTGATTTTTTTTTCGAGTAAAATTTCATCAATCTGAAAGAGCTAAAACAAGATGAGAACTTTGCAGTGCAGAACTAGTCGTAATTTTTCTTGTAAAATTCGTGTCAAGATTTTACCCTTGAAAATAGGAACCTTACAATTGGTTTTAAATATATTGACTATTCCAAAACTTTGAAACAATTTTGAGACTCAGGAGCCAAGGCATAAGGGAGTTCGAGAAAAACAAAAATTGATTCAAACAAACTAACCTAGAAAGTCTGAAAAAGCCGAAAAACAGTAAAGAGACAAAATGAGTGGGAAAATAAGTTTTGACATTTCAAAGAACTCAATTAAAAGCTTTTAAATTACTCCTCTTTCAAATTACTCGTTGATGTTTACAGACTTATTATTAGCCTCAATTTTTGTGGAGAATTATTGATGAACATTTTTTGCATAGATGAAGCATCGATAAAAAAGTTTTACCTCTTTTTTTACTTTAAGTATCCAATTGTTCAACTCATAAAATAAAACACGAATTCCCGGGTTACATAGCGACAGTAAATTCCTAGTTTTCCTGCCAGGAACCTCAAGAGTCCCGGACAATCGTGGCAGTCCTGAACTCACATGCGATCCAAGAACCCTGCCAGAAGTTTTAAAAACATCCTGGAAAAACCAGGCCTGGGCACCTGTCAAGTACCCATCCAGGAAATCATCAATTGTTTCCAAATATGTTCTTATCTTTTTAGCGCCGCAAAGTCATTTTTAGGCTCATAAAAACAGTTTGCTTATTTTAAGTTTGTGAAAGTTTTGATTTTTATTTTCAATATTCAATCTACAAATGCAGTTCTACTGCGATTTTCTGCCAAATAAGCTATGGGTTTTCTTTTATGGGAAAATCTTGTGCCTTTGGCTTGTTTTGATTTCGGGCAGATTCAAAAACTTTTGCAGTTTTAGAAATTCAACCAAAAACTATGAAAGTCTAGGCCTGGAATCTAAGACTGCTCCAAGAAGTTTAGTGCCATACCACCAAAAGTTTGAAATAATTTTTTCACAGGCCAGGACTGGCTACAGGGATGGACTCCCATGGACAGACAACCGAGTTTTCTTAATTTTCTTTAGTTCTCATCTAGTTTCTTATCAGAATTATCTACATCTAGGCTATTCCTAGCTAGAAAAAAAATCTACTGTTAGTTCTCTAACCCCGAACAACCATTGGATAGACGGTTGTGCAAACCATCAGTACACATTACCTGAAACTTTCGAATCTAGTGCAACGCAACTTTTGTTATAACAATAGTTAATTTGCGTTGTATTGCTAGGGCTATTGTGTATGCTCGAAACATGTTTTTCTTGTTGCGGTTATGCAGTGAACTGATCTCTAATGATTCTTCCCAGAAACAGACTCTTTCTGTTTTTAGATGAGAAAAAAATGGTTCCTGTACAGAAAACACAGAAAATTAGGTTAAAATATCTATATAACATTCCTGCCATAACGCTCCTGCCAACTATAATCTCATAGCCTTCAATTTTATGATTTGAGGATCTAGATTAGAGTTGTTGTTTTAATGTTTATTGAATTGAACGTTTCGAGGTTCGTTAGCTACCTTTCCGAAAAAAAAACAGTTAAAGAGTCGCTCTTGCGAGAACTATTGTGGTGAAAACGAGGCTCTATAATTTTTTGAAACAAATATTTTAAAAAAAAACCATAACTTAAGGAAAAAATTGAAATTATCAATTTGGCCGATATACATTTGAGAAATTGTTTTCTATCGAGTTAAGAATTGAACTTAATGGATCGCTTGAAACCTGGTGATTTAAATAGGCAAAAAATCAAAACTTAAGTTTCTGTGTTCTTTTTTGTAAAGAGGCATAAATCTGCACTTTGTCTGGTTATAAAAAACTAAAATAACTAAATCGAAAATTTGCGGTTGATGAAATCATAACTAAAATTGCAACCTGAGGGCTCGAGCTCAGGGTCCAAAGAAAACCAATTATTTTTCCTGAATATTGAGCGACTCATCCTTTCAATGGCAAACGTGTCATTCCAGAAGGGATCACGTTGCTGGAATGTGGAAGTGTAATATCGAACCATGCAGAAATAGGGACTAAAATACAAAATTGACTGTTGAAATACAAATTGACAAATTGCAAGCTGATTTTTTTTTCGAGTAAAATTTCATCAATCTGAAAGAGCTAAAACAAGATGAGAACTTTGCAGTGCAGAACTAGTCGTAATTTTTCTTGTAAAATTCGTGTCAAGATTTTACCCTTGAAAATAGGAACCTTACAATTGGTTTTAAATATATTGACTATTCCAAAACTTTGAAACAATTTTGAGACTCAGGAGCCAAGGCATAAGGGAGTTCGAGAAAAACAAAAATTGATTCAAACAAACTAACCTAGAAAGTCTGAAAAAGCCGAAAAACAGTAAAGAGACAAAATGAGTGGGAAAATAAGTTTTGACATTTCAAAGAACTCAATTAAAAGCTTTTAAATTACTCCTCTTTCAAATTACTCATTGATGTTTACAGACTTATTATTAGCCTCAATTTTTGTGGAGAATTATTGAAGAACATTTTTTGCATAGATGAAGCATCGATAAAAAAGTTTTACCTCTTTTTTTACTTTAAGTATCCAATTGTTCAACTCATATTATTGTAATTATGATTATTAACTTTTCCAAAATCTTGATTTTCGAAAATCTATGATTTTCTTGACATCAGGTTAAAAATTCTCTCATAATTACACATTGAGGTTGCTACAAAAAAACGAAATTTTACTGACCTAAAACTGCGACAGGTTGCTCCGCGTATGGTTTTGGAGTCCGGTAAAACAAATTCAAATGAATATGCACTCCGAGCATTGTCAATAAGGAGATCTGAAAAATAGAAAATTCAGAGGAATTGAACTTTAACCTTTTGATAAAATGAATTGTTTTTTTTTATTCGATTTTTTTTAATATAAATTAAGGTTTATGCTTGTTTTCGTCCCCTTGTGTGGTAGTAATGAAATCAAATACCATATCAATTATATGGTGTTTTTAAGTATTCCATCCCAAAAAACAACTGCTGGCTCTTTTGAGATTCCACAAAAATGTATTTGCAGAGGAGTTGCAAACAACGCAACTGAAATGAACCAGACAAAAAACAGTGCACAAGAAGTAGCGACAAGAATCGACAAAATTCACTTACGATAGATTGAGAGAAACATAAAGAAATTTGATTGCGTAAAAATCATTTTGGTTACTTTTGAGAATATAACTTTTCGTCGACTTTACTATTGTCGAATTGGTAAAGCTATTTAGCTAAGGCAATGCGTTGTATATTTATTTCCAAATAAACATATTTTAGCTGTTTACTTAACCATAGTTATAAGTGGAGCGATGCAAACTATCGTCTTTATGTTTTCTTCAATGACAAATACACATTTTTTGTTCCTAGCTTCTTCAATGTCAAATGAACAATATTTGTAGTTTTAATTATTCATAGTTTTACATACAACAATGTCACCTATTGTCGTGTCAAATCATGTAAAATGATCGGTTTATATTGATATCGAAATTTTGTAGCCTTGTAAGCGAAACATTTGTTATAAAAAGCTCGCATCAGGGCGACGCCTTGAATGATCTGACTGCGGTTTAAATCTTATTGAGTACTGTTTGACTGAAAAAGTTGATGAAATATCGAAATCTATTTTACCCGTTTTTGAAATACCCTCTCCACACGCTATTACAGTTCAAACATATATATTTAGCATGGTTTTAAAAAGCAGTTGGTTTTAAAAAGCAGTCAGTAGTCGAAAGAGTCGCCCCGATATACGAGAAAACTTAAAAACGCACAACTTTTATCACGCTTCAAACAAGCTTTTGATAATCACATTGTAGCGGATTTCGGAGAAAAATTTGGAATATTGTTTTCAGACATTTTTCAAATTTGTCATGGAAACTTTTTGTGTCATCTAAAAAAAATGATGTCCTACGCTCAAACTTGAAAGATAATTTTTCACCTCGGTTTTGTGTCATAATGAGTCATATGTGTCATTAACTTTGAAAATGATATTTTCAATAGTTTATGTTCTTGTAAATGACCACAAATTCAATAAAAAAAATAGAGCTAAGCTTCAGATCTATTGAATTCTGAACGAAATTTGGACAGTGTAAATTATTTTAATTCTCAATTTGTTTTAAAAAATGTTCGAGCGATCTATGTAAATTATAATGAGGAAATTAAAACTTTATTTATTTGATTGCTAACTGCTTTAGAGAACTTAAATATCGCAAAAAATACTGTTTAACCGGAGTGAGCTAGGACCGATGTGGTTAACTCATAGAGTAATTTCGGATAGGGTACACCGTCTGCTCGTCACGCTATCTTATTTTCGGCCGGATAGATTCGTGCAACTTCTTAGTCTAATACCGATCCTAATCTTACTCTTATACTATTCTAGTCTCAGGTTGTTTAACTAGTCTCTGCTAGGCTCAATAGATCTAGGGTATACTGGTTTATTGCGGCTGCTGAAGTTCTCTTGGAGAGGCAACTAATTTCTAAGTTAAATTCAAATCTCTCTGGTGCTGAAATTACAAGTAATTTCAGCACCTACAAATAAGTGGGTTGTTAGTTAGATGGATCATGATTGGTTAATATTAAATACTTTACAGTGGTAAAATATCTAATTTATCCAATCATAAAATGTAGTTTAGATCAGGTTCCACCCATCCGGGTTTTACAGAGTTTTTTAGAATAGTCTTTCTGCAATTCAAAGGATGGATGATGGACGTTGGTATTTGGCGAACATCATATTTCTTCTGGGTTTTCTTGTTAGAGAAGTTCCAGGTTCAATCGCTGTGTCTTCTCATGACAACGACTGGGTTTTCGCAACAAACTCAAATCTGATTTCAGAATGGTTGGCTTTGATAGGTTTTTCTGTTCCATGTAGAGAACTTCTTTTGTGTTCAACCTAGTCTGGGAATGGCGTGGAGATTGTGCGTGGAGGGGATGCCTGGTTACTCGGATCTGTACGTATACTTGAACATCGAGGTGGTCATTGGTCTAGTTCAATGAAGTCCTTTTCTGCGAAGTCAAGTCGTACTCTAAATCCTTTGAGTTGTGATTGTGGACGGCATATTGATTGTGGTTGGCCATTCTTTTTAGAGTGTAGTGGTGTCCTTTTGTCTTTGGCTGTTCGTCTTTGGTGTTGTATGCTGATCTATATACTGCAAGGTGTAATTTACATTTTATAAAATTTCTATTAGTTCGGTGTTTTAATTATGATTTTGGTTAGTTGTTTTCACAAAAGCTTTTTGTTTTAGTTCGGTTATTTTGAAGAGTTACTCACCCTTGAGTACCTCTTATTAAAAATAGGAGTGTGGTCACAAAGCGTGGATGTAGCGCGGTGGGTTAGGCCGGCTATAGAGCATGCTCAGGACGTCCTCTCTGGTGGGTTAGGCCAGGAGTGGGAGTATGATTTCGTGCGGTTTTTGTGAGAGGTCCTGTTATGTGATAACGTTTTATGTTGGGTTTATAGTGGTTTTTCTTATGTTTCGTTGGTTGTATCCTTTTTTAAAAAATCAAATTGTTTTTGGTATGGGTTTGTCTTTCGACTTTTTTGTGTTTTATTATTTCTTTCTTAGACTTTATAATAGTCTTCAAAAGAATAAATTATCCAGTTTTAAACTGGGTTAATCCGGTTTGGGTACCGTTGGTTTCCTTTTCTTAGTCATGCTGTTATTCTATGTGTTGTGGTGTTTAGTAAGCTGCGTTGGTTAGTTTTGTTTAGTATATAATTCCTTTCCAACCGGGTTAAAGGAAAGTTTGAAACTTGTTATCGTGTGTTAGAGTTGTTGAGTGTGAAAGCTTGAAACTGAAATTCATTATTTAAACAATTCTTCGTGGGCGAGCTGTGCGAGTTTGGATAGAATTCTTGTGCGAGTGAATGAAAATATCAAAAGGTTAGTACTGCATTTTCGTTTTATCAATTTACTACATAGAATTTCAATTTTACTGCTAGTTTTGGGGAAAAATTAAGTTACAAATTTTCATCATTATTAGAATTACTGCTTTTAGGGAAATAATTTATAAATTAATTTACTACATTGGTATGAATTTTATTTAATTTAGCTGGTGCAAAAGATTATTAGAGTTTTGAACAATTTGAAGAAGTTTTCTATTTTTTATTTTTCTTTTGTGTATTTTGCAGATGATCGTGAGATGAAGACTAAAAATCTAAAAGAGACATGGATAAAGAATGGTTAGTTTTTCAATTTGAATTTATTAGTTAAGAATATGTATAAATTATACTTACCTGTTAGTCGTCGGGGAAAAAACCGTGGGGGAAGATGTCGTGTATTATGTCGGAATTTGTTAGTAATTTTGCTAGTATGCGAATGATGTTTTTAGTTTGAAGCAGTGGCCAAAGCAATTGAAGTGCTTTAATGGTTTTTAGTTCTTCAGTGCCAACTGCAAAATCATAAGGTGTGTTTTGGATGAGATTATATAATTTAGGATTGTATTTAGTGTTGTGGATGAATTCTAATATTGGGATTTCTATAGGTTGAATAAATTCATGTGGGATAAGGAAGGGTCTGGATTCTTCTGCGTTGAAGGTCTTCGTGATGGGACAAAAAATATACATTTGGGTTATGGGGTCATAATTGCGAAGAATACCGTGAAGGTTAGTATCTTTGATGCAATATGTGAAGTTAAGAAAAAATGGTGATGTGTATTTATAGTTAATAAATTGAAAACGGTGGTGTGGTTGTCTTGATGGAGTGTGTAGATCAAAGTGATTTTGTATGAAGCGATAATATGTATATGTGTGGGTTTGTTTAGTGCGTAACATAATGTCGTGTGAGCAGTGCAAATCTCGTTCATGTGGTGCAAGGAAATGAAAGGTTAGTGAAAATAATTGAAATTTTTCTTTAAAACTTTCGTAAGCTTGTGTGTCGGTTAGTGCTTCAGAAATGACGTGGTCGAATTTGCGATCAAATATATTGAGTGTAAATACATATGGTGTTTTTATGAAGAATTTTTCTGTGATTTGTGGGTTAGCGAAACGATCATCATCTAAAAATTGGTCTTGGTTAGCTCGGATGATGTTGTGATCGTAATATTCTAGCGTATATTCGTTTGCTCGGGGTGCAGTGTATGTTTTTAGTGACTTTTTATATCCTATATAAGTAAATTGTCTATGTGTTAGTGGTGTGGTGAGTCGATATAGCATATCTTGATTTCTTTCTATATCGATGTGAGTATTAGATAAAGGTAGGCAAAGGGGGTTAGTAAAATGATAATATGATGTCCAATGAAGTGTAGGCATTAAAACTTGTTCATCTACAAAACTACGTGTGTCGTTAGTGTCGTTAGGGGTATTCAATGTATACTGTGGAAATGAGGGTAAGGTGATGGCTAAAAAATCTTTTGTGTTAGTTTTGGATGATTAATATATTCACGGGCTGTTCCTGGTTTTGATGGAAATGGATGGTTTGGGAATTTTCTTTTGAAAGTGCGGTAAGCTCGATTAGTGCTAATTGATGATTCGGTGGATGTGGATGATGGTGCTAATGATGCGGTATAAGCTGAAGAGGGTGTAGGGGTAGGTGGGTTTGATGATTCTATTGTGGATGAAATCTGGTTTATAGTGGGGTTTTCAAGGTGGAAGGGTTGTTGTTGTAGGGTGTTAAAATTATCATGTTCCTGGGAGATTTGGGGAGTATCTGGAGAATTGGATGATCGGTCTGAATGAAATGAAGAGTAGGTTGGGGTGACTTGTGAAGCATAAGAGGGTGTAGAAATGGATGGGAGTGGGTTATTTGGTGGGATTGGTTGAAAAGGGGGTTTTGAAAAAACTGAGGAGTTGGTTTGAAAATTATTGGATGGAGATGGTTCAGAATCTGCAAATTCATCAAGGGTTTCAATATTTGGGTTATTGAGTTGTGAAATGGAGTATAAAACTGAGATATGTGAATTAGTGTCTGAATTCATGCCTGATGTTACATTATTGGTTGGGAAATCGGGTGGCGGGAAAGCAAAAAGTGGAATTATTGTAATTGGAGTGTTGAGGTTGGTTGGATGGGAATTTGAGCGGTGTAGGGCTCCAAGTTGTCGGCTCATCGTGGGCTAAAAAAATTATTCTTTTGAGATTGAAAAGCGGTGGTATGGGGTTGTTCTATAATTTGTTCATATGTATTTTCATCTAGTGAATGATGTGTCATTATATGTTGAATGGGACTTTGTGATATGGTTGGTCTAAAATTTGGATTATGTGTTATTGCTAGATTTCGAAAATTTCGTGGGGCTAGGGATAATGGATGGTTATGTGGTAGGGGTGGTAATTGTGGTGCTGTAGGCGTTATGTCTACATTGTTATGTTCTTCGTCATATGTGTTCTGTCTTGTTGCTATTTTTGTGTTGTATTCTTTTATTTGTGCGTCTAAAAGAATTTTGTTTATTGATGATGAAAAAATTCCAAAAAATCCTGCAAATAGTATGCGTGCTACACTTGCTTGTCTATTTACTTGTGTGTGTATAGCGCATGTATTGTAGATTCCTTTTAAGAGTGAAAAAAGAAATCCTATAAAGTTAAACATTGCGTATAAAATAGTCAGTTTTTCTAAGATGTAGTAGGGCCATCCTAGAAAATCGAGAATTTCATTTTTTAGTGTAACAAAGCTAAAAATATTTATAGGTGAAATATCTTGTGGTCTGTATTTTTCACCGTTTAGATATATATAGTCTTTAATGTCTTTAAAATATCCGCTATAATCTTGTGTATAAATATCTGCAAATCCTGCGGTTTCGGCAAGTTTGCGTAAGTTTTGGTCAATTGATTGTCTTTGTATAGTGTCCATTTGTGTTAATAATTCTTGGAATTGTTGTGTTCTAATGTGATGTTTGATATCGGATTTTGAATATATTCCAATTGATTGTAGGTCAATATTTGGGTTTCGAGCAATAGCTCTTATGCTTTCAGGTGAAAATTTTTTGAGTGATTGCATTAATGTGGGATATGGGGTAAGAAGGTAATATTTATCTTCATCAGGGTTCAGTTGTACTACATTGTGGCTATTTTCTGATCCACATGGGACTGCGGTATCCCAGAAATAGGTTCGTCTTGAAAGTGTGTCAACGAAATGTACTTTATTCTTATAAAAGATAGGGATTCTTTTATAGCATCGTTTATCTCAAAAACATATAGTGGTGATACTTTTTTGGTACAGGTATAAAACCATAAAATGTTTCCTTCGTAGTCTAAAAAATTTGATCTATTTCCTGATAGTAAATACCCTGCGTAGGGTATTTTTAATACTGCTAGTGCAAGTGATTGTAGGATTTGTGTCCTTTCTAATTCGCATAATTGGTGAAGTGTTTCTAATTCAACGAGTGACATTTCTTGAAAAATGCGGCTAATTGTGTAGTCTAATTTCATATCTATGTGAATATCATAGTGGATATTACCGAAATATGTACTATTCATTAGTGATAGTTCTTGTAAACGTGTGCTTTTAGTGTTTTAGTGCTTTTAGTTTTTTAGTGCTTTTAGGGCTTTAGATGTCCACCAGGTTGACCTTTACTTTTTTGAAAATCAACTGGTATATATGATGTTCCTTCGTTTATAGGGTGTCTTGTGGCGTAGGGGTCGATTTTTACTTTTCCAGTGGTCATGTCGAATCCTTTTTCGTATTCAACTAATATCTCGGAGTATTGTGTTTTGTGAAGTGGATTTCTGTATTTACATGCAAGTTCTGTTTCTTGATATATTTGAAACCGTGTCAATTTATTTTCTATATTGTGTATGTTTCTAAAATTAGAACTTTGTTTTCGTGATGGATGGACTTGTTCATATGGGATTGATTGTATAAAATATTTCTCGTGAAATTTTCTCATACGAGCGTGTATTTTTGCTACTTGAAATGTTGTACATGTGTCTTCGGGGAACCAAACAATTGTTGCTTGTGTTCGTGTTGTAGGGTCACAATAGCCTTGATCGTTTTTACAGGGTAATCTAATTCCTTGATAGATCATTGTGTTGTCAGATAAATCGCGTGTGAGTTGTATTTTTTCGAGTTGTATTTTCCAATCGAAAAACATGGTTTCTTGATATCCTTTATTTTTTGTGTCTGCTTTGCAATTTGATGGGTCATTTATACCAATGTGTGGTATCCAGTGTTTATCGTGTATGTCATAAGTTAATCTTCCGTGTGCGCCGTTGTATGGGTATTTTTCATCTAGTTTTATATGTCCTTGATATCTTTCAAGTTCTGCTTGATGTACAGAATCTGCAAAAACTTGGAAATATACTAATGAGCAATATTTTTTTAATTTTCTATTCCATATTTGAACTATACCTCCAACTTTCGAAAGCTATTGACTATATCCACAGGTACGATTCACAAAACTTATCTAAATGATACGAACCATTTTTAGTAGAACAGATATTTTTTTACTATTTTTAATTTTTATAACATTTCTATCATCCCTCATCTTGACAATATGCAAATGTATAAAGAAAGCAATCATCACATTCGCCCTAGCAACAATCCTCCTAATTCTTTTTCTAGAAGAATACTATAATAAATATAAATTTTTCCACTAAAAGAATAAATAAAAAACCATCAAAAATTGCTAACCAACAATCACTCAGTCAGTCTTCACCGACATCATCCCAAGATAACCCAACACCATCTTCAACTACCCAAAACCCCCAAACATCCACACGGATTTCCTTTCAAGATAACCCATATACCTTTGAAGAACGACACGCTCGCTAATCTGAACCACTAGAACCAGTTCAACGACAAGCACCTCTAAGCGAACCAACATATAACTTATACCCAACACTACCACAAGAATTAAGTAGAATATGAAATCCTAGTCAAAACCAAAATTTAGTCGAAATAAACAGACAAATTATACATCCTCGACGAAACAGAAATTTTCAAACTCCCCGAGCTCATTTTGATATACCTCAATCCCCATCACAAAATACTCCAGAAAACCCCATTGGTATATTACCAGAAACCCCTACGCTTCTTTCACAACGTAGCACCTCAAGCCTACCCTCAGAATACTTAGGTTCAACACCAACATCTGAACAAATACGTGAAAATCCCTTTAACCCTGCAAACCAAACATCACGACTACCATATTGGACAACACATTCATTCACACAAGGTGAACCCAATTTAATCAATGATCCAATAGATATTTCTACGGATACAACAACATCCTCATCACTACCAGAAACATTATCACTACCATCAACACCATCAATCAGTCAGATTTCACCACCGCCTTTTAACTTAAATTTCCCAAATAACCTCGACGCTAGATACCGAGAACAATCATCAACAAATATTCCTTTAAGACTAGACTGGAATACATTCACAGCACCTCCACCATTATTTGGACAACACCCAGAAAGTAACCGACTCCACAACTGGGCACTAAATAGACTACAATATCGACAAGACATCCACGAAGACATTCGTGATCATAACATCCAAATACTCCAACAAAATAGTCTACAATTAAAATTTGAAATCACGGTTAAACTAAACAACATTACTCAACATCCCTACCCATTAAACCCACCAAATATAACAGCTCAATCACTACCACCACCATTTATAACAACTGAAGTAATATACAAATACGACAGATATACCAAAAAGACAATTGGTTACATCACATTCTATAACCCATACTCAATATTATCATATACATGTATATTCTAAAAATTTTAATTTTTCTCCAACTCCTTTTTCTAGTAACCTCCAATGAAAACATAAACCCTTCCCCCCGCACAGGACCCCAAGATTTATTAGTCACACATTAAGATTGTGAAGAAAACGAACAAAAAACACTACACAAATATGCAATAAATCAAGTATCACAATGCGAAACAGAACCACAAGCTATAGAAACAACAAATGTAATAGCGACACTTTATTCAAAAGCCCGAGCAACAACAGTTATAGGATATAAATTCACAGCAACATTTTTTGAAAAGAAAGTACATTGTTCACAAGTCTCAAATGGAAATTAAAACCGACTTGACCACGAATCATTCTACCAGAGTAATATAGAACTACTTTTACATCTCAATCCCGAAGATTGTAAAAACGAGTTACTAAGACTAAATATCACAAGAAATAAAAACGCAGATGGAAAATTAGTATATTTCCAAGTTTTTGCAGATACTGTACATCAAGCAGAACTTGAAAGATATCAAGGACATATAAAACTAGATGAAAAATACCCATACAACGGCGCACACGGAAGATTAACTTATGACATACACGATAAACACTGGATACCACACATTGGTATAAATGACCCATCAAATTGCAAAGCAGACACAAAAAATAAAGGATATCAAGAAACCATGTTTTTCGATTGGAAAATACAACTCGAAAAAATACAACTCACACGCGATTTATCTGACAACACAATGATCTATCAAGGAATTAGATTACCCTGTAAAAACGATCAAGGCTATTGTGACCCTACAACACGAACACAAGCAACAATTGTTTGGTTCCCCGGAGACACATGTACAACATTTCAAAAATACACGCTCGTATGAGAAAATTTCACGAGAAATATTTTATACAATCAATCCCATATGAACATTTTAAGATTAAGATTATTACAAAGGATTCAAAGGTATCGAAAAGAAATATGATTAAAAGTTTAAAAATCGTTAAAAAATTTTTGAGAATGTTAAGAATTATGTTGACTGGTCGAGAGAAGAGCATTTAAGAAATGGCTTCTTGATCGAATATTTTTTGTTGTTTGAGGCAATTTTCAAGTGTGGTCGAATTATTTATTGGTTTTTTGACAAGTGGGTTGAGTTTTGTGAAAAATTGTTGGGGGCTAATTTTATGGTGATCGGGAGGTCTTCTTTGTCTTTATTTTTATTTGTCAAATGATCTGGGGTATTTTTGAGATTTTTATACTTTAGGCTAATTAAAATGGTGGTTCTTTTGCTTTAGGCTAATTTAACATATTTGTTTGGGGGGTATTTGAGATCGGAGTTGGGGAAATATTGTTGATCTTTGGGTTATTAGATAAGGGAGGGTTATGATATTATGGTGATATTTATTTTAGTTGTCAAGTTGGAGTGGTTTGCTTATTTTTGACCTGGAGGTCGCAAAGTTATAGTTATAGATATGCCTGGAGTTTTATATCGTTCGTCTAGTTGATCTGTGTTAGAATTAGAGAAAGTGACGGATTGGATGGATCCTATTGGCTAATTATGAACTAGAATCGCTGCGTGTTTGTCAGCATGTTATTTTGAAAAATGAAAGTTCAAAATATTTCAGAGATGCAAAAATTATTAAATATAAAATTAAAGCTGTTTTTGAAATTCGACTTTCTTTAATATTTTAGATTGTGGAATGAATGTTTTATAGTTTTTACGTGGTTGATTTCTAAGTCGTGATGACTCTCTATGTTCTGATTTGTCGATTTGTTCTTGAGGTATTACATTTTCTGTCAATTTTCTATTTTTTCTTTCTTTTTGAGGTATATTTTGATCTAGCTTTTTTGTATTGTTTTTCGTTATATTTGATTTTTTATTTTGGTTCTCGAGATGAATGTCATGTTGTTCCTTTGTTTTATTCTCCGTATGTGGGTTATTTTGAATAACTTTTAAGCCTGTGAAAGAATATAATTGAGTTAGTTCGCGTAGTGCGTATTCTTTTGGATAATAAGGTAATAGGTTGTTTCGATGTTGAACAATTTCTTTTTTGTCTGAGTCGGTGATTTTATATGTGACATCAGTGGGTTTGGCAATTATTTGGTATGGTCCTTTACGAAGGGGTTGTAATTTTTTAGAGATTCCTTTTTGAGTGTTAAAATTTGGTATTAAAACAAATGTTCCAATTTTTATATCGGAGGCTGGTGTAAAGCGTGAATTTATTTGTTCATTAATGTTTTGCCTTTGTAACAACTTTTTTGTTACTTTTTGGTAAATTTCATTGTGTTTTTTATCTCTGTTTAAAATCCATTCGGTGTGTGTACCGGAGGCTAATTTAAGAATTTGTGGGTGATGAAAATGATCTTCATCGTGTGTGTGTAAAGGTAGGTTATAACAAATGGAGTCTTTATTCGGTTGGCAATGACTTTGTGCGTTTTTATGAGAGTTTGCTGTAAACATAATTGGTTTGCGTGGCTTTTGATTAAAAACCATTTCATATGGTGACATTCCTAAAGTTTTCGTGATTTGTGAATTATATGCTAAGGGAAATAGTTTTACATCTGCTGACCATTCGGTGTATTTTGTATCATTTCCATTGATGATACATCTAAGATATTCTTGTAGTGAACGGTTCATACCTTCGACTAAGCCGTTTGTCCAAGGTGCGTGAGATGTACGTGGTTTGTGTTTGATGTTATATAAATGACATAGTGTGATGATTTCATTGTTTATGAATTCTGTACCGTTGTCTGTAACTAAAATTTCTGGTAGTCCGAATTTGGCTATCCAGTGTTCATAAAGTGTTGTGTAAGCGTAATAAGCGTTACAATGTGGTACTGGGTTAAGTGCTACATAATGTGTAAACGCGTCAACAATTACCATAATGTAGGAATTTCCTTCGGATGAGGGTGAAATTGGTCCTTTTGTATCAAATGAAATACGGTGGTTAAAGTACAAACTTTGTCCTTTAAAGTCTTGTTTTTGTGCTATTTGTTTTTGATTTGGATAAGGTTTATTTAGCTGACATACTATACAATCATTGCATAGTACTTTTATCCATATTGGTGCATTTGGAAAATAAAAGTTTTGTATGAAATTTGAATATGTTTTCTCTGATCCAGAATGTCCTTTAATGTTTTGTGTATGTGAAATATTAAAAGCTATAAGAATCATACTTAGAGGGAGACAGGGAACTGTAGATTCATTTAATTGGTATTCTAGAAGGTCTGTGTTTTCGTTAATTGTTGTATTATTAAATTTTCGAAAATATCGGAGGAGTGTTTTATTTCCTAAAATAGTTGTATCTGCCTTGACGGGTTTAGTTTTATATTTGTGCCATGATTTTAGTTGTCTAATTACTGGGTCAAGATTTTGATATTGTTTCAAAGTATTAATTGTAACTTTGTTTGTTGGGGGGAGAAAATGGTTTTCAATTTCTAATTTAGATAAAGGAATTGTATCAAGTGGGTCATGGAGGTCAAAAACTTAATTTATTGTGTACTTTGAATCGTTTGTTTGTGGTCCTGATAAATTTATTTTATCAGTTAGATTTTCTTTTTCAATTAATGGAAAAAAGTCTTTTTTATGCGGGTGTTGTTTTACTCTTTTTTGTTGGGTGTTATTTTTTATCCATTGTGAATATGGAATTGGTTTAAAAGTTGATGTTCCAAGTAGATCAACTTCGTAGTGGTTATTTTGGCAATCTAAATAAAGTGGGAAGTGTTGTAGATTGTTTATCTGTGATTGTTCAACGTCAGTTTTTACTGAATATTTGCATTCTAGTCGGGGTGATGTTTCGTTTTCTGCAAGGTAGAATTTTTTATTTTTGGGTATTTCAACTGTAGTTTTACGTGTAAGTAATTCAGGTGGTGTATTTCGACTTAAAGTGTCTGGTAATGCAAGATTCTTTCCTGCTGTCCAAACTATATGTAAGTTTGGGAATTTCATTAGAATTAATTGAAATCTATAAACTCGGTGATTTGGATTAGATTTTTGTGTAAAGAGAACGATGATTGGTTTGTGATCTGTAAATAGAACTGTTGGATGTTTTGATCCAAGTATCAGAAATTCATATTCTGTTAGTGTATATATTATGGCTGTACTTTCTCTCATTATAGTTGAGAGTCGTAGCTCTGCTTGAGTGAATAGTCGAGAATTTGCTGATATAAGGTTCATTTTGTTTGTACCATTGTGTGATTGTAATAATGCTGCGCCGATGCCCAAATTCGAAGCATCGCACATTGCATAGAATGGTTGATTTGGATCTGGAATTGTATTCGAAATTTGTTCAGTTAAGAGTTTTTTACTTTCTTCAAATTGTGCTTGATGTTCTGTGTTCCATTCGAAATTATTTCGTTGTCTAAGTATATTATAGAATGGTCTTAGGTATAATTGCATTTTATAGACATATTTGCTTAAAAAACTTAACATTCCAAGGAATTCTTGGATTTTCTTTTTGTTTGTTGGTGGTTGGAGCTTTTGAATAGCATCAATGCGTGATTTTAATGGAGTGATTGTTTTTCTTTCTATATTATGTCCTAAGAATTTAACTCTTGTTAAAAAGAAGTGTGATTTATCGGGGGCGGCCTTCAGATTTTCGTTCTGAAGTATTTTGTGATAGTGTTCTAAAACATTGAACATTTCTTCTTTTGTCTGTGATTGAATAAAAACATCGTCTAAATAGGTGATTGCGTTTTTCTTGAGTAATAATGGTCTAAAAATTTTGCTCATAAAAGCTGAAAATGCTGCTGGTCCTATGGATATTCCATAGAATAGGCGGTTGAATTCATATTGCTGATTTCCAATAACAAATTGTGTTAAGCGTCGCGATTGTTCATCTAGTGGCATTTGATTATATGCACTATTCATGTCTGCGGTTGTAAAGTATTTTCCGTTTATTTTTGTTAAAATAACTTGTATTGGTTCAATAGGCCAATTGCATTATTTTGATTCGTCTATTAGTGAATTAAGGTATCTAGCGTCTAGAACTTTTTTTAATGATTCTCCTTTTGCTAGGATGATAACAGGGTTGATAAATGTGTTACCTTTTGGTTGTTCTTCTTTGTTTACCGGTGAGATAATTTTGTATTGTTCTAAAATATCGAGTAATCTGTTTACTTTATCGTGTAAGTGAATTGGTACTTTACTTGCTCTTTGTTTTTTGAAAACTGCGTCAGGTTTTAATGGGAGATGTAGTGATGAGCTGATTTCGCCAACATCAAATTTGGATGTTGCATAGACTGATGAATATTTTATTAGCTGTTTGGCTAATTTATCAAATTCGTCTTGTGTTATTTGTGAATGTTGGAAGTTAAACATTGTTAAAAATTTCTGTTGATTCTCTGTATATTTATTTATGTTGAATGTGGGTTTGAAATATGGGGTTTTTGTGAAATAATCTGTATTTTTTTTTCATTACTTATTATATTATTTATGGATAATTCTTCATTAAGAATTGTGGATTGACAAATATCTAATAATTGGAGTATATTATTTACGCGGTATGCTTTTTCGCGTATTGGTGATATCGTAGCGTTGGTTTCGCAATATCCCAAAAGTCCTAAAGGTAATGTTACTTGATAGGGTGTATTATTGTATACATGTAACGAAATAATATCTGAATTCGAGTTTTTCAAATATTTTATGGATGAAATTGTGATTTTAAAAAATTTATGGATAGGTTTGAATTCAAAGTCTGACATATAGAGTTGTTGTTTATTCTGTTTTTTATCATATTGGTGAACTTGTTTTATTGAAAAATTATATATGTTTCCTGATAGTGGTTTCAGGTGTTTTCTTTGTTGGTTATATATTGGATAAAATTTTGAAAAGAATGGTGGTTGTTTATTTAATCTTTGGAAAAATGTTAGGGATGTGTCTTTTGTTTTTGTGTATTTATCTTTTATTAGTATTTTACTATTCAAGATGTTGATTGTTGGTAAATTTTTAGAGATAAAAGGTATTCCAATGATATTGTGTTTAATATCAGTGATATGAAATATTTGTTTAAATGGTTTATTTAAAATTTTATTTTGCTCTTTTGTTCTTGTGGGGAGAAGAAATAACTGAATTTTTCCATAGTTTACCTATGTTGATCCTTGTGCTGTTGCTAGTTTACTGGAGGTTTCAAGAGGCGTTAGTTTTGGGTGTAATGTTTTTATCTCATTCCATGTGGGAATGTTTATTATGTTTGATTCTGCTCCTGAATCAATTAAAAAATCAATTTCAAGATCTGGTGGTTGAAATTCTTTGTTTTTGGACTTTCTAAAAGAAATGGTATTGTCCAAATTTTTTCTTTAGTTTGTTCTTTTTGTATATTTTGATAGATGTGATTTGTTTTCAAGCATTTTGTTTTGTCATTTTCATTAGATTGATTTGTAGTGTTGATATCGTTAGTTTCTTGTGTCGTTTGTGTGGAATGGATGGATTCAATATAATAATTGTGAAGGAGTTCTAATTGATTTTCATATATATGTGATGAAAAAGGTTGTTCATATATAATAGGTTCGTAGTCATTTTCAACTGCTATCATATTGATGGAGATAGTGTTTTCTGTATCACTTTCTGAATCTGATGATTCACAGTTTATTTGATTTAGTTGTAGTTCGTTATTTCCTGTGTCATCAATACCTGGGGGGTCTGGTGTTGATTCTGGATTTGATTGTACTTGATTAATATGTCTTTGATGTTTAGGTGTATTACTTCTGTGGCGATTGTTGGAATTATTATAATGGTTATTATTCCTGTGTGGTGATTGGGAATAATTTCTATAACGGTTATTATAACTTGAATGTCAATTTTGTGAATTATTTCGTGATCTGTTTTGATAATTATTGTTTGGTCTGTTATAGTTTGATCTATTATATGAGTTATTCCTTGATCGATTGTTCGGGTAATTCTGGTTTCGGTTGTTTGAATAACTTCTATTTCGATTATTGGAGTAGTTTCTATTTCTATTGTATGATGAGTTTCGTGATTGATTGTTTGGATAGTAATTATTCCTTGATTGGGAATTAGATCTAGAGACAAATTGTGTTGTATTTGAATTTGATCTGGAGTAGTTATTTCGACTATTTGGTCTATTATAATGGTTTTGTGATGAATTTTGTAGATTTCTTCGTTCTGGTGATCTTCCTCTATAACTTGAGTTATATGGTGATTGAGTTCTCGTGTAATTGGTATTGTTCGGAAGTGGTTTTCCTGAACTGTTGTTGCTGTATACATTTTTGTTCGGTAGATTTTCATCTTTTTTCATGTATTGATAGAATGATTTATTTGGTTCTTTATATTTTTGAGGTTTGTTTTGATTGTCCTGTTGTTTTTGTCTACATTCAGAAATACTATGTCCGTATCGTCGGCAATAATTACACCATTTTTTGAAAGAAGGTTTGCCTTTAAAGTTTGGGTGTTTTTCATAAATATTGAGTATTTCAGTGATTTTTTCAACGAGGTCTGTATCTGATTCCTGTATATTGTTGATATTTGTGGTATTTGTTTCAATTCGGTTAACATATTGTAATTTCAGATTTTCTGTTTCTTCAAGTTTCATTGTGATTTCCGCTTGCTCTAGTTTGTCTACTAGTTTTCAAAAATCTAAATCAGGCTCTCGAATTGAGGAGGGATGGGATGCTCTCTTTTTTATTGCTATTTTCCTTAATTGAGGTGTTAAGGTCATCATTAAGATTTCTGTCATTATTGTGTTTTTATAGTCGTGTGTATTTAATGAATATGCTTTTCGAACTAGTGTTTCGATACGTACTGCTAATTGTTTGATGGTTTCATTTGGTAATCTGCGAATTTCATTACATAAAACTCTTTGTTGTTGTTTGTTTCTTTCGGAGTCAAACATTTTTGAAAATTCTTGTGTAAATTTTTTCCAATTTGATTTTATTTCTATAGGCAATACTGAAAACCATTTTTGGGCTGCGCCGTCTAAGGTTGTCTGTATCAACGCTGTGCGTCGATGTATCCAGTTTTGATGTAGTGGCGTATTAATTGGTTCAGGTCCTATATTTAAAATTAAATTTGCTGTTACTGCATTTAAATAATCTTCTACAGAATATTCAGGATTTGTTCCTGTGAATACCATTAATGGTTTGTTTGATGTTATTGATGATCCATCCATAAGGTATGGATTCATTGTCATTTGTAATGATTCTGCTGCATTTGGCATTTGTGAAAAATTTGAAAGTCGATTTTTTGTTATTTCGTGTTGTTGAAGGTAATATGGAAGTGGTTTTTCATTTTGCATTTGTGTTGGTTGATACGAGTGTGTAATCATTGGGTTTTCTGGCTGAATTGGTTGAAAAGATTGTGTATTAATTGGGTTTTGCATTTGTATTGGTTGTTGATTTTGTGTATCTGTTTGATGTGGAGAAAAAATTCTATGATATGTATATGGTTTTTGCACTCCTTGTCCGCGATATTCTTGGGTATATGGTGCAAATATATCTGGTTGTAAATAATCATCATCAGAGGATAGGTAATCCGTTTGTTGAGGTGCTTGTTTTTTATTTTTATTCTGTTGAAAGAATGGGTAGTTTTCACTACGATCCTGTGGAGGATGTGAATTAGTTTGAAAATTTACTGAATTGGTTGTTGCCATTGGGTTATCCCAATATCGAGATCTTATCTGATTATGATTATTTTTTCGTGGGGGATAGTTTGTTTTTGATGAATGTGCGTAATTATAATTGTGTTCCGCAAAAGTGTTTCTTGTGAACGTTCTGCGTGTTTTTGACGGTATTGTCATGGGTCTATATGTTTGATAATCCATTTGTGAATATTTTGGAGCAACCGAAGGTTTAACGGTTGATTGTAAGGTTACCTGTGCTAGTGAAGTGTTTGTATTTCTTGGTGTTGTTAAAATTGGACGTATCGGTGAAATACTTTGTTGTGTAGTTGTTGTTGTTTGGACAATTTCTTCATTTATGAAGTGTGATGGTGTCTGAATATCTTGTTGAGTGAGATTCCTAGTTCCGTTGAGGTTTTCATTGTGTATGACGGTCGAGTTTAAGCTGTTATTTCGCGTATCAGGTAGAAATGTATTGTAGTTTAATGGTGTTGCATCAATTGTTAATGGTACTCTTACATAATCTCTTGTATAAGATATTGTACTTATTGCTTGACTTGCAATTGATTGTGGGATATTTATAAATGCATAATGAGACCATTCGGGGTCCCAAACGTAGTCTGACTGTTCTGTGATGGCGGTATCATCGTTTGAATTTTGAGGTCTGAAATTTTTTCTTGCTTGTGAAATTAAATCTATATTATGTGTGAAATAATCTATTATAAACCATGCCAAAACTTTTTGTAAGTCATGTTTTGTATGTTGTGAAACTTCATCTTTAGTGAAATTTTCTTTAATTATATGTAGGAAAGTTGAAAATAGTGTGATTTCATGTCGTACCCTTATATGTTTAGATGTCTCTGTCGGTGAGACATTTGGGATTGGGATTTCGTTTTCTAATATTGAGATATAACTATATATTATGGCAAAAACTTCATTAGTAAATATGGAGTTTGCTCTTTGTGAGTTATGATATTGTATGCTTTTTATATATTCTGAGAATACTTTTGAAAATTCTAAATCAAGGTCGTCTGTTTGAATTACATATTTGCGGTGATTCGGATTTGGTGAACTAAATTCTATGGTGTAGATTCCGTATTGTTGTGTCAAATTACATATATCTTTCAGATAGTGATCAATAATTTGTCTTTTGATCTTTACATCTGGGAACTCTGCTTTACATGGGCTGATTCCGGGTTCAAATAAATTTAGAAGTAAATTCTTGCAAAATATATGCTGTCCTCTATCATTGGGTGCATCTACGAGGAAGGGGTAGATATCGTCATCATCTGGACTATCTTCACTTGGAGTGTGTGTTTGGCTCATTTTTTTGTTTAATGACTGTTAATAGGTAATTATCGATGTGTCTAATTGGTTGATTCCAATTATATAAATGTACTGGTTTGTGTTTATATTGCTTTTTTAATCTTCTTTTTCCTCTTTTTGATGAATTTGAAGTTGTTTCTGAGTCGGAAAAATATAATTGATCGTGAATGGGGCAATTTTTATCTATAGATTCTTTTAATTTATAAAATTCGTCTAAATTACTGTATTCTGATTCTGAAAATGCGTTTCTATTTTTGGAAAATCTTTTTCGTGTTATTTGTCTTTGTTTAGTTATTATTTTCCTTTTTAGTGTTTGTCGTTTTGTTCTGATATATCCAACTGTTTGTGTGTGAGGCGTGATTACAAGGTCGTATTTTTTGTTATCTATTTCACAGTTGTGTAAAACGATTGTTTGTTTGTTTCCTAGATTTTTAAATGACATAAGGTTTAGGATGACGGATGCAAAAAGTTGTTAGATGATTTCTATTTTCTTAAATTGTTAGTCCTTACGATTTTTTGGTTAGCTTAACCTGGGTCTATTTGTTCAGGGTTGGAGAGAAAAGTATATCGATTCCGAAGAATGATTTTTTACTTTCTCGTGGCTAGTATAAGCTAAGGTGTTAACTTACTTAATCTTACTTAGGGGTAGTGATTGTGTTCAAGGGTTGGAGAATAGTAAATCGATCCACAAGGTTCAGGTATAATTAGAACGCGAGTAGTTCGTTAGATACTATTTTAAACTTACTAAGTCTACGATTTATCCTGGGTCTGGTAAGAGGAAGGTTCAAGTGAAGGATGAATAACCGAAGTTCTTCACTGTTTATCCTAATTTGAATGATTAGTTTTGTTCAAAAATTTCTATTAGTCTTGGGTTTTTTGAAAGGGTTGGATAGTGAATCGACGTTTGAGGTCGTTAGACACTAGCTAAGTGGGTGGGGGAGAACAAAATTGTTCTTTTTGATCCAAGGATAGGCCTTGATGATCAAGTTTTGTAAATTTAATTAAATAGAAAATGAATTAAGATCCAAGGATAAGCCTTGATGATCTGATTTTAAAATTCAGTGAACTTAAGTTTAAAATGGTTTAAATTTATTTAAGAAAAGATTTAGTGTTTTAATGATATTAGTGAGCTTATGATTGCTGTTATGTTTTAGGTGATGAAGCTGGGACAACTGATGATTTTATGATTACTAAAACAGTTTATTGTCATGCTACTAATTTTTATTTTGATTTTCAATAAATATTTTCCAAACATGTTTTATATAATACTGCAGAATTTTAGGAAAACGATCTGAGATCTTTTTATCAATCGTTTTTGTATATTAATAGTTTTGTTTAGCGCCTGAAATGATTATGAAGATTGACTTCAAGATTTAAGTTTGCAAATGAAAATCTAAATTCATTGCTAATAAAATTCTAAATATAAAAGTTTGTGTTGGCTTTTGCCGTACTATCATATAACTATTTGGTAAGTTTCTACTTTGTCGTATGTCGTCTCTGGTTCGAGGTCTTCTTGCAATTCCGGGTAGTTCTGTTATCGTTCGGAATATTGGCTCTGATCTATTGAGTCGTAGAGACATTTCGATTAAATTATCGTCGTATAACATTTTAAAAATGTTTTGTCTAAATTCTAATCTAATTTTGGTTAATTCTAAGCTATTAAGGTCTTGTTCGAGACTTATGGTCGCACCAGATGAGTTATGACCGATGTGGTTAACTCATAGAGTAATTTCGGATAGGGTACACCGTCTGCTCGTCACGCTATCTTATTTTCGGCCGGATAGATTCGTGCAACTTCTTAGTCTAATACCGATCCTAATCTTACTCTTATACTATTCTAGTCTCAGGTTGTTTAACTAGTCTCTGCTAGGCTCAATAGATCTAGGGTATACTGGTTTATTGCGGCTGCTGAAGTTCTCTTGGAGAGGCAACTAATTTCTAAGTTAAATTCAAATCTCTCTGGTGCTGAAATTACAAGTAATTTCAGCACTTACAAATAAGTGGGTTGTTAGTTAGATGGATCATGATTGGTTAATATTAAATACTTTACAGTGGTAAAATATCTAATTTATCCAATCATAAAATGTAGTTTAGATCAGGTTCCAGGAGCTTTAGATAATAAATACGTATAAACAAGTTTAACTTGGCGTGAGGGTAAAACTCGTTTTGTGCTAATAGAATTTTCAGCAACCAATTCTATTCATTGCGAACCAAAAATGCGCTAAAATTGACGGCCAACGAGTGAACAGACTACAGATACAATATACGCCGCATTAAGATGAATAAGTTATAATTGCAAACTCAATAGGAAAAAAATGTTTGTTTCTCTAATGACTGTAATGACTATATTTTTCCCCACTCAATCTAAACTACTGAATGAAACTGAGCTGACATTACAAAATCGAAATCATCCGAAAAAGTTCAATTATGTGTACAAAAAAATTTGATTTGATTCTAACAAAATATGTGAAAAATGGTTGCTTAGCTCCAATTTGATTTAGTTGATTTCGCGACAATTTGTCTCTGTTCGAAACTAATACATCGTTTTGTATCAAATTTCGCTCACAAGTGTTGATGCGCAATCCATATTACAAGAAGGCCATTTCTAGAGAGTGTTTCTTATGATTTTGTTCTCTTATGATTTTGTTACTGGTCACATCTGTTCTCTTATGATTTTGTTTCTCTTATGATTTTGTTACTGGTCACAACAACACGGGTTGACGTCCATATAAGAACAATGCTTGTCATACAATTTCATATATAAAGTCTATGAAAAAATGCTTGTCATACAAATATCATGTATGAAAATTTTAAAATGAATTTCGTCATAGAAAAAATAAAATTTTCAAAAATCACCAAAAAACGTGTCTGTGTAACTTCAAATAGATTTAAATAAGTATATCTATGATAGAGGGCATATTGACAATCAAAAACATAAATTTAATTTCGGTCAGAAAAATGCTTATCATAAAGTTTTCAGAGATGAAAATTGTATGATATGCATTTTTTTTCATAAACAAGAATAGAAATTTGAGGTAAAAACTTTTAATCCCTTTTTTGGCAGCAAATTTGCATTTGTGCTAAAATATAAATAAAACGAAAAAAAAATTGCATGCAAAATTTCACATTTTTGTGTTTATTACGTAGTCCAGGATGAGTCTCTCACCCAAAAAAAAACCCAAAAATTACATGAAAATGTTTTTTTTTGTAAACACGAATATAATCTTTTGTTTAATTTGCTGAGATAAAAAAAAATTGTAAAAAACAGGCCTTTTTCTCAACCATCATAATGTCAAGCTAAAAAGTATCTAGCCATATTCAAAAAGTTACTTTTTTGGTATATATTCCCATGTGAAAATGTTGAAATTAACTGTAATGGCTAAAACCACCAAATGCAGTTTATCTGCGTGGTAACTGCCAGTTACACTCTGGGTTATCTCATGACAAAAAATCCTTGGCTAGTGTTTCGGTTGAAACACGAAATTTCGAAACAAAAATTTGAAATTGTATGATAAGCGTTTTTTCCATACTATGAAAATGTCATACATTTTCATAGTATGGAAAAAATGCTTGTCATACAATTTCAAATTTTTGTTTCGAAATTTCGTGTTTCAACCGAAACACTGACCAAGGATTTTTTGTCATGAGATAACCCAGAGCTTATCATACAATTTGTCATACATTTTCATAGTATGGAAAAAATGCATATCATACAATTTCAAATATGAAAAAAGCTTATTTTGCTACTTTCATACATACACTTTTACTCTATGAAATTGTATGAAAGAGTATGATAAGCATTTTTGTCAACAATGAAAATTGTATGATAAGCATTTTTTGTCAACCCGGGAATTGCTTAGTGGTATGTTTTGGTTGATTATTAAAAAACACATAGATTGAAAAAGATGTTGAATAAGAATTCAGTGAACTTAATTCTTCGAAATAAAACAAGTTCAGAAAACGATTTTGTTTACAAACATTTCTCCCTATCCAGGCAAATTCAAGCCTTACAATAAGTTTTTTCGTTTTTATATCTTAGTTTGATAGAGTTTCAGTTTTATATTTCTGAAAGTGTATTTTCGTTTTGAATTACACAAGCATTAAGCACAAGGGTGGTTGGAAAAAAGTTTCAGTCCTATTTTTATCAAAATAAAGCTTTATTAGATTGATGAGAACAATGCTTGTCATACAATTTCATATATAAAGTCTATGAAAAAATGCTTGACATACAAATATCATGTATGAAAATTATAAAATGAATTTCGTCATAGAAAAAATAAAATTTTCAAAAATCACCAAAAAATGTGTCTGTGTAACTTCAAATAGATTTAAATAAGTATATCTATGATAGAGGGCATATTGACAATCAAAAACATAAATTTAATTTCGGTCAGAAAAATGCTTATCATAAAGTTTTCAGATATGAAAATTGTATGATATGCATTTTTTTTCATAAACAAGAATAGAAATTTGAGGTAAAAAACTTTTAATCCCTTTTTTGGCAGCAAATTTGCATTTGTGCTAAAATATAAATAGAACGAAAAAAAAAAATTTCATGCAAAATTTCACATTTTTGTGTTTATTACGTAGTCCAGGATGAGTCTCTCACCCAAAAAAAAACACAAAAATTACATGAAAATGTTTTTTTTGTAAACACGAATATAATCTTTTGTTTAATTTGCTGAGATAAAAAAAATTGTAAAAAACAGGCCTTTTTCTCAACCATCATAGTTTTAAGCTAAAAAGTATCTAGCCATATTCAAAAAGTTACTTTTTTGGTATATATTCCCATGTGAAAATGTTGAAATTAACTGTAATGGCTAAAACCACCGAATGCAGTTTATCTGCGTGGTAACTGCCAGTTACACTCTGGGTTATCTCATGACAAAAAATCCTTGGCTAGTGTTTCGATTGAAACACGAAATTTCGAAACAAAAATTTGAAATTGTATGACAAGCATTTTTTCCATACTATGAAAATGTCATACATTTTCATAGTATGGAAAAAATGCTTATCATACAATTTCAAATTTTTGTTTCGAAATTTCGTGTTTCAACCGAAACACTGACCAAGGATTTTTTGTCATGAGATAACCCAGAGCTTATCATACAATTTGTCATACATTTTCATAGTATGGAAAAAATGCATATCATACAATTTCAAATATGAAAAAAAGCTTATTTTGCTACTTTCATACATACACTTTTACTCTATGAAATTGTATGAAAGAGTATGATAAGCATTTTTGTCAATAATGAAAATTGTATGATAAGCATTTTTTGTCAACCCGGGAATTGCTTAGTGATATGTTTTGGTTGATTATTAAAAAACACATAGATTGAAAAAGATGTTGAATAAGAATTCAGTGAACTTAATCCTTCGAAATAAAACAAGTTCAGAAAACGATTTTGTTTACAAACATTTCTCCCTATCCAGGCAAATTCAAGCCTTACAAAAAGTTTTTTCGTTTTTATATCTTAGTTTGATAGAGTTTCAGTTTTATATTTCTGAAAGTGTATTTTCGTTTTGAATTACACAAGCATTAAGCACAAGGGTGGTTGGAAAAAAGTTTCAGTCCTATTTTTATCAAAATAAAGCTTTATTAGATTGATGAAGCAGCTCTACACTGAGAGACCCCGAATATAATGTTGTGACTGAAAAATGGTTTTTTCTCTACAAAAATGTTTTATAAAGACAAGCAAAGGCCTCGAATAATAAAAAAGTTGTAGGATCAATTCGGTTGTTTAACCAATTTTTTTAAATGAAGGACGGACTGTTTGGAATGCGGGTCGTTTTAACTTCGTCGAAAAACCAATTTTGGTATCATTCGAAGAAAAATGATCCTCTGAGCCATCATTTTTCAGTCCCCTGAGCTGAAATCTTTTAGTCATATTGTGATAAACAACGTGCGATATATTTTGTCCTCCGTGAAAACACGCTTTTGATTTGATTTAATCTCTGTTTCATCAATTTAATCACAAGTTACATATTTTATTCACAATAACTGGAAACAAACACATGAAGTAAACGAACGGTTTAACCCATTTGGATCTGGTGTATTAAATGACTTAATGGATAATCAATTCATAAATGAAACGGATAAGGTTGCACTAATTAGTTCACAGTTTTAGTGAACAATTCCAGATAGCTCTCTAGTCCGGGTCGAAATGTCTTATTTATGTTTCGACCTTCTCGACCAAAAATCAGTATATTTCGACCGTCTAGACCAAATTTCGTTTTATTTCGACTTTCTCGCCCAAAATTGGTACATTTAGTTTTTTTTATCAATGTTTGGTATGATTCGACTTTCTCGACCCAACAAAAAGTTTTTGATTATGTTCGACCCAGTTCAGATATGTTTCGACTTACGCGCGAAAAGTTCGATATGACTCAACCCGCATCCAGTTTCAAGCGTTAACAATCGATTATACTACGGTTTTAGTACCAGTCTGACTAAAATTGAGAAACAATTAATAATCGATTATAATCTCTCTTTTTAAAATCAAATTATAATTAATTATAATCCATTATAATCGATTATAATCGATTATAAATTCGTCTAATTTTTGATACAATTATAATCGATTATAATTGATTATAATCCATTATTTTTACTCAAATTTCTATTTCGTTAGTTTTGCACAAAAATCCATTATAATCGATTATAAGTGATTATAATCCCTTTTGTTTGTCCATTTTTGTCTTCGAAGTTGCATCTAAATTTCTTATATTTTATGCTTATTGTGGACGTTGGTTCCTTTGAAAAAATGAGAAAACTATTTTCAAACTTTTCCAATTAATACAAATTTATCCAATTTTTTTTCTTCTTTTTTTTCCTCATTAGAATTGTTTTGTGATGTACATTTTAAGCTTTTTCAAACACCAAAACATCAGCAAATTGATTTAGTTTGATGATTGATTCAGAAAATTTAGTTTTCATCTACCGCGAGAACCTTTCCACTCATATGAAAGGATCTCTATGAAACTTTTGTTTCGTGGTAAAACTTTGTGTTCAGATGAACCAAAGTGTTCAAGAGATCTCTCTTTTAGAGATTTTCTTATTGACACAAAAATAAAAACCCATAAGATATAATTCGAACATAGGAAAATTTCGGCAAAATAAGAGATTATAATCAATTATAATCGATTATAAGCGATTATAATTGATTTAAAGGGTTTTTAGTAAGAACTATATTCAATTATAATCGATTATGAGAGATTATAATCTCTTGGAAAATATTATGAATATAATCAATTATAAATCCCTTAAAGACCTGATTTTGGTAATTATAATCGATTATAGTTGTCAAAAAAGCATCATAATAATCCGTTATAATCGATAACTTACGCCTTAACTTGGATGCGGGAACTTTCTCGACTGCTTCGACCTGCATTTTTAAGGACTATTTGTTCAACCCCTCATAAATAGTTTCGATATGTTTCATTCAAAAACTGCTATGTTTCGATTGTCTCGATTTATCGACAAACAAAAAAAATACTCCTCTTATTGTGGGTGTAGTTGCTACAAAAAAAAAGTCCAAAAGGCTTTTTTTGATCTCTCAAAGACAACGGTTTTCTCAAATTTATTTTATGTGAGTATTATGTCTAACGTTGACCTTTTTGCCAATGAAAATGCCAAACTTCCCGGGCATGCAACCAAAAAAGGGAATAGCGCCATTTTGCACTGCGGTGCGAAACGTTTTTGAAAAAAAAAGGTTTCGGAACGTATGTGGACAAGCATTCAAGCAAATTTGCAAAAAGGTTAGTCGGAACATAGGAGCACTTTTCAATGATTCGCTTTTTTAACCGCACAATTTCGATCCAGCAGCGGTTGAATTGAGGGTGCCTGGATGATAAACGACGGGTCAAAAACTTTGCCTGTATAATCGATTAGTTTACACTTTGGGACCACGCAATCGATAATAATCCATTATGATCCCTTATTTTCAGAGAACATAAATCGATAATAATCCATTTACAATCCCTTGTAATGAATTATAATGTATTTAATCTCGATGTTTCTTTTCAATTTTTTTTTCGCAAAGTTTGCTGCTTTTCCTGTATTACCCAATCTGTATTACTCACAGCCTACTCGATTCCTGAACCTACTCAAATTTACTCATACTTTGATGAATCATATGCCTCAAACTTAAAACCCAGCTGCAGTCAATTTTAAGCCCCAAGTTAAACAACCCGAAAAAGTATCCCCACACCCCACAACCACCCACCAACACCACCCCCCATCTATCCCAACCCCCATCTACAACTACCCCAGCTACCTCACCCCCCACCTACCCCTATCCCCCTTCCCCACGCACAAAACATGTGCCCGTTTCCTCTACCACACCAACACCAACCCTCAAAACTCATAACTTACCCTTTACCCAAACCCCTCGATCCCAC
>NW_026971443.1:5000-23099 GCF_963678635.1 Symsagittifera roscoffensis | reverse complement strand
TGTATGTATGTATGTATGTATGTATGTATGTATGTATGTATGTATGTAAGTTTGTATGTATGTATGTATGTATATTTGTATGTATGTATGTATGTATTTATATATTCATGTATATTTGTTTGTATGTATGTATGTATGTTTGTATGTATGTTTGTTTGTATTTATGTATGTATGTATGTATGTATGTATGTAATTATGTATGTATGTTTGTTTGTATGTTTGTATGTGTGAATGTCTGTATGTATGTAAGTATGAATTTTTTAATGTATAAATGTATGTATTTATGTATGTATGTTTCTATGTTTGTATGTATGTATGTATGAATTTATGTATGTATGTATGTATGTATGTATGTATGTATGTATGTATGTATGTATGTATGTATGTATGTATGTATGTATGTATGTATGTATGTATGTATGTATATATCTATGTATGTATGTATGTATGTTTGTATGTTGTATGTATGTATGCATGTATGTTTGTATAATTAAATGTAATTAGGTATGAATGTGTAAATGTAAGTATGTATGTAAGTATGAATTTTTTAATGTATAATTGTATGTATTTATGTATGTATGTTTGTATGTATGTATGTATGTATGTATGTGTGTATGTATAAATGTATGTATGTTTGTATGTATGTATGTACGTATGTATGTATGTATGTATGTATGTATGTATGTATGTATGTATGTTTGTATGTATGTATGTATGTATGTATGTATCTATGTATGTATGTATGTATGTATGTTGTATGTTTGTATGCATGTATGTTTGTATAACTAAATGTATTTAGGTATGTATGTGTAAATGTAAGTGTGTATGTAAGTATGAACTTTTCAATGCATTAAGGTACATATTTATGTTTGTATGTTCGTATGTATGTATGTATGTATGTATGTGTGTATGTATAAATGTTTGTGTGTTTGTTTGTATGTATGTATGTATGTATGTACGTATGTATGAATGTATGTATGTATTTATGAATGTATATATGTATTTATGTATGTATGTATGTATGTATGTATGTATGTATGTATGTATGTATGTATGTATGTTTTTATATATTTATGTATATTTGTTTGTATATGTGTATGTATGTTTGTATGTATGTTTTTATGTATGTATGTCTGTATTTATGTATGTATGTTTGTTTGTATGTATGTATGTATGTATGTATGTATGTATTTATGTATGTATATATGTATTTATGTATGTATGTATGTATGTATGTATGTATGTATGTATGTATGTATGTATGTATGTATGTATGTATGTATGTATGTATGTTTTTATATATTTATGTATATTTGTTTGTATGTGTGTATGTATGTATGTATGTATGTTTTTATGTATGTATGTCTGTATTTATGTATGTATGTTTGTTTGTATGTATGTATGTGTGAATGACTGTATGTATGTATGTTTGTTTGTATGTATATTTGTATGTATGAATGTATGTATGTATGTATGTATGTATGTATGTATGTATGTATGTATGTATGTATGTATGTATGTATGTATGTATGTATGTATGTATGTATGTATGTATGTATGTATGTATGTATGTAGGTATGTATGAATGTATGTAGGTATGTATGTATGTATGTATGTATGTATGTATGTATGTATGTATGTATGTATGTATGTATGTATGTATGTATGTATGTATGTATGTATGTATGTATGTATGTATGTATGTATGTATGTATGTATGTATGTATGTATGTATGTATGTATGTATGTATGTATGTATGTATGTATGTATGTAGGTATGTATGAATGTATGTAGGTATGTATGTATGTATGTATGTATGTATGTTTGTTTGTATGTATGTATGTATGTATGTATGTATGTATTTATGTATGTATATATGTATTTATGTATGTATGTATGTATGTATGTATGTATGTATGTATGTATGTATGTATGTATGTATGTATGTTTTTATATATTTATGTATATTTGTTTGTATGTGTGTATGTATGTATGTATGTATGTTTTTATGTATGTATGTCTGTATTTATGTATGTATGTTTGTTTGTATGTATGTATGTGTGAATGACTGTATGTATGTATGTTTGTTTGTATGTATATTTGTATGTATGAATGTATGTATGTATGTATGTATGTATGTATGTATGTATGTATGTATGTATGTATGTATGTATGTATGTATGTATGTATGTATGTATGTATGTATGTATGTATGTATGTATGTAGGTATGTATGAATGTATGTAGGTATGTATGTATGTATGTATGTATGTATGTATGTATGTATGTATGTATGTATGTATGTATGTATGTATGTATGTATGTATGTATGTATGTATGTATGTATGTATGTATGTATGTATGTATGTATGTATGTATGTATGTATGTATGTATGTATGTATGTATGTATGTATGTATGTATGTATTGTTATATTTATGTATATTTGTTTGTATGTATGTATGTATGGATGTATTTTTATATTTATGTAAATTTGTTTGTATGTGTGTATTGAGTTAAGTTTTGTGGGTTAACTCATAGAGTAATTTCGGATAGGGTACACCGTCTGCTCGTCACGCTATCTTATTTTCGGCCGTATAGATTCGTGCAACTTCTTAGTCTAATACCGATCCTAATCTTACTCTTAATACTACTAGTCTCAGGGTGTTTAACTAGTCTCTGCTAGGCTCAATAGATATAGAGTATACTGGTATTGTTGCGGCTGCTGAAGTACTCGGAAAGAGTAAACTATTTTCTAAGTTAAATTCAAACTCTCTGGTGCTGAAATTACAAGTAATTTCAGCACTTACAAATAAGTGGGTAGTTAGTTAGATGGATTGTGATTGGTTAGTATTAAATACTTTACAGTGATTAAATACTTAAATTATGAATAATAAAATATGTAGTTTGGATTAGATTCCACCCATCCGGGTTTTACAGAGTTTTTGAGTTTTATCTCTTTTCCTCTTGTAAGTGAAGGATGGATGATGAACTGTGTGTATGTGGCGAACATCATTTTCTTTTTTTTCTCATTTTCTGGAGAAGAGAGGTCCGTGACTAGAACCAATGTCTTAAGGAAGGTCCTGGACGCTGAAGTTGATCTTCGTCGTTCGACATCGAATCTGATCCCCAATGAAAGAAATCATTTTAGATTCCAGAATTCAAAATGCTTTGCTATGTCATTTCTGCTTGCATTTGTAGAGGGTTGATTGTGATCAATCCCAGTCTGGAGATGGCGTGAAGTTCGTGTTTGGAAGAGATGCCTTGCTTCTCGGATCTGTACGTGTGCTTGAGCATCGAGGTGGTCATTGGTCTGGTTCAATGAAATCCTTTGCTGCGAAGTCAAGTCGTACTCTAAATCCTTTGAGTTGTGATTGTGTGCGGCATGTCGGTTGTGATTGGTAGCCATTCTTTCATTCGATTGTGATGGGATCGTCTAGTCTTTGGATGTTCGTCTTTGTTGTTGTGTGTGATCTATATACTGCATATTATGATTTTACATTTTATAATTTTGTGTTAATTGTTTTTTAGTTATGATTTTGGTTAATTGTTTTCACAAAAGCTTTTTATTTTAGTTCAGTTATTTTGAAGAGTTACTCACCCTTGAGTACCTCTTATTAAAAATAAAAGTGTGGTCACAAAGCGTGATGTAGCGCGGTGGGTTAGGCCGGCTATAGAGCATGCTCAGGACATCCTCTCTGGTGGGTTAGGCCAGGAGTGGGAGTATGATTTCGTGCTGTTTCATTGAGGGGTCCTGTTTTGTGTTAACATTATATGGTGGGTTTTTCTGGGTTTTCTTACGTTGTTTATGGTTGTTTCCTTTTTTCAAAACTCGAATTGTTTTTGATATGGGTTTGTCTTTCGACTTTTTTGTGTTTTATTATTTCTTTCGTTGACTTTGTAATAGTCTTCAAAAGAATAAATTATCCAGTTTTAAGCTGGGTTAATCCGGTTTGGGTACCGTTGTTGTTATTTTCTTATTCATGCTGTTATTTTATGATTTGTGGTGTTTAGTCATTTGCGTTGGTTAGTTTAGTATAGTGTATAATTCCATTCCAACCGGGTTAAAGAAAAGTTGGAAACTTGTTATCGTTAGTTGGAGTTGTTGTTATTGAAAGCTTGGAACATAAAATCATTATTTTCACAATTCTTCGTGGGCGAGCTGTGCGAGTATGAATAGAATTCTTGTGCGAGTGAATGAAAAGGTTAGTACTGCTATAGTATTTTATTAATTTACTGCTGGAATTTTGAATTTTACTACATTTGGGGGAATTTGAAGTTATAAATTTTCATCGTATGTAAGTTTACTGCTTGGTGGGGGAGAATTTATAGATTAATTTATTACATTTGTATGAATTTTAAAACATTATATAGTGCGAAGGGTTTAGATTATTTAAATTGTTTTAACAAAATCGTTTTAGCAAATAAGTTTGATGAATTGTAGTTTCGAAAAGTTTTCTTTTTTTTTTGTTTTGTATTTTGTCATTTTGTAGATGATGGTGATGAGAGGGCTAGAAAAAGAAAATGAAACATTATAAAGACTGGTTAGTAACTTTTTTATTTATTAGTGAATATAGTTAAAATATACTTAGCTAGTCTTCGGGGTAAAATCCATGGGGAAAGAGGTCTTGAATTAGTTCTGATGATGTTAGTAATTTGGCTAAAATACGAATGATGTTTTTAGTTTGAAGCAGTGGCTAAAGCAATTGAAGTGCTTTGATGATGTTTAGTTCTTCTGTGCCTACTGCAAACTCATGAGGTGTGTTGTTAATTAAGTTATAAAGCTTATGGTTGTATTTGGTGTTATGTATAAATTCAAGGATTGGGATTTCGATGGGTTGTAGGAATTCGTGCGGGATGAGGAAGGGTCGGGATTCTTTGTCCTTGAAGGCGTTGATGATGGGGCAAAATATATATATTTGGTGGACGGGATCGTAGTTACGGAGGATGCCGTGAAGGTTAGTATCTTTTATACAATAAGTGAAGTTAAGGAAAAATGGTGATGTGTATTTCGAGTTGATGAATTGAAAACGGTGGTGGGGTTGTCGTGAGGGTGTATGTAGATGGAAGTGATTTTGAATAAAACGATAATATGTGTGAGTGTGCGTTTGTTTAGTGCGTAACATAATATCGTGGGAGCAGTGCAGATCTCGTTCCTGCGGTGTAAGGAAGTGAAAGGTTAGTGTGAATAAATCAAATTTGTCTTGGAAGCTTTGATAGGCTTGTGCATTAATGAGGGCTTGTGAAATGATGTGATCGTGTCTTTCGCAAAAATATTTAGTGTGAAAATATATGGTGTTGAGATGAAAATTTTTTTGTTAGTCGTGGGTTAGCAAAGTTATCATTGTCTAAAAACTGATCGTGGTTAAGGCGTATGATGTTATGATCATAATATTCAACAGTGAAGTCGTTAGCGCGTGGTGCGGTGAATTCGTTTAGTAATTTTTTAAATCCTATGTAAGTGAATTGTCGTAGTGTTTGTGCTGTTGTTAGTATGTGTAATATATCTTTGCAATTTTCATTATCAATTTTAGTTTTATATAGTGGTAGGTAAAGAGGGTTAGTATAGTGATAGTATGATGTTCAATGAAGTGTTGGTAATAAGAGGTATTCGTCTACATAATTTGTGGTGTTATCGTTAATTGTAGATGTGTTCAAAGTGTACTGAGGAAATGATGGTAGATTAGTTTGTAGGAATTGTTTGGTGTTTTTATGTTTCGGATGATCAATATATTCTTTTGCTGTGCCTGGTTTAGTAGTAGTGAATGGGTGATTTGGGAATTTTCTTTTAAAAGTGCGATAAGCTCTGTTAGCACTAGTGGATGTTTCAGTGGAGGTGGAGGATTGAGTATAGTCTGATAATGGTGTTGGTGTTGAGGGGCCGGAATTTGTTGTCATGGATGAAAGGTGATTTAGAGTAAGAGTATTGGGATGGATAATTTGTTGTTGGAGGGTAATATAATTTTCTAGTTCTGAGGAAATTTGAGGGATATCTAGGGAATTGGTGGTCGATCTGTCTGAAAGGGATGGAGTATAGGTTGGGGTGACTTGAGATGGGTAGGAGGGAGTGGAAAGAGATGGTAGTGGTTGGCTGGCGTTTATAGGTCTAAAAGGGGGTTGTGAAAAATTTTGGGAGTTGGTTTGGGAATAAGTGGAAGGAGAGGGTTCGGAGTGGGCAAATTCGTCAGGGGTTTCGAGGTCTGAGTTGTTAAATTGTGAAATTGTACGAAAAACTGAGGTGTCTGAGTTAGTATCTGAATTCGTGCTAGATGGTATGTTAATTATATAATCAAGTGGGGGAAAAGCGAAAAGTGGTATAATGGGAACTGGGTTTTGGAGATTTGCTGGGTGGGAATTTGAACGGTGGAGGGATCCAAGTTGTCGGCTCATCGTGTGCTAAAAAAATGATTATTTTGAGATTGAAAAGTGGTGGTGTGGGGTTGTTCTATTATTTGATCGTATGTACTATCATTTTGTGAATGATTTGTTGTTATATGTTGAATAGGGCTGTGAATGGAATGTGGTCGAAAATTTGGGTTATTTGTGATTGCGAGATTTCGAAAATTTCTGGAAACTAGGGATAAGGGATGATTTTGTGGTCGGGTTGGTACTTGTGGTGCTGTACGGATTGTATCTACGTTGTTGTGTTCTTCGTCATATGTATTTGGTCTTGTGGATAGTTTTGTATTGTATTCTTTGATTGGTGCCCAACTGTGTAGTCGGTGGCTTTCGTTATGTTGTCCTAGTAATGGAGGTGGTGCTACAAATGTATTCCAATCTAATCTGAGGGGTATATTTGTAGATTGTTCACTATATCTAGTTTCGATATCGTATGAGATATTTAAAGGGAAAATTGATGGTGAAATTTGACTTAGGGATGGTGTTGATGGAAGTGATAGTGTTTCTGGTAGAGATGAAAATGTTGTTTCTGATGAAGTATCTATTGGGTCATTGACTAAGTTAGGTTCTCCTTGTGAGTAGGATTGTGTTGCCAATGGGGTAAACGTTCGTTTGGGTTAGGTGGATTAAAAGGGCTTTCACGTATTTGTGCCGAGGTTGGTGTTGATCCTAGATTGAATGTTAGGAGTTAGCGTTGGTGTATCTGGTAGTGTTATACTGGAGTTTTCTGAAAATGACGGGGTTGGAGATTGTGGTATACTAAAGGTAATTCTAGGAGTTTGAAAAATTCTATTTCCTCTTGGATGTATGATTTGTCTATTTACTTCGATTGTATTTTGATTTTGACTAATGTGTCGGATTCGATTTAAGTCTTGTTGTAGTGTGGGGTATAGATTATATGTTGGTTCGCTCAATGAAGCTTGTCTTTGAACTGGTTCTAAAGGGTCAGATAAGGGAGCTTGTTGTTCAAAAATGTATGGGTTATCTTGAAATGAAATTCGTGTGGATGTTTGGGGGTTCTGGGTAGTTGTTGGTACTGTTGGGTTCTCTTGGGAAGTTGTCGGTGAAGAATGATTTGGGGGTGTTTGGTTAGCAATTTTGAAAGTGTGATTGCAATATTGAATAATTTAGTGAGAAGATTTATGTTTGCTATAGTATTCTTCGATGAATAGAATCAAAAGAATTGTGGCTAATGCAAATGTTACTATTGCCTTTTTTTATACATTTACATATTGTCATAATTAGGGATGTTACAAATGTGAGGAAGATTATAAATAGGAGAAAAATGTCTGTTCTACTAAAAATTGTTCGTATCATTTAAATAAACTTGAAGTTATCGTACCTGTATATGTGGTCGATGAGTAGGGAACAATGGGAATATAGGGCGTATAGGGTGTAGAAAATCAAAATTATGTTTATGAGAATTATTAGAATTACTATGAAAACTTCAAAAATGTCGGTACAAAGTATGATGAAAAATTTAGAAATGAGAAAAAGTTTAAAGAAAATGTTTAGAAGTAGATTTTTTATGAAGAGATCTGTAGAAGAGAGAAGCATTTGAGAAAATGATTCGTGTGTCGAATATTTTTTGAATTGTTAAGGCTATATTCAAGTGTGGTCAGATTATTTATTGATTTTTTGACAAGTGGGTTGAGTTACTTAAAAAATTGTTGGGGGCTTATTTTATGGTGCTCGGGAGGTCTTCATGCTTTTATTTTTAATTGGTGGGTAATCTGAGGTATTTTTGAGAAAATTGTACTTTAGGCTGAATGATCATAGTTCATTTTTTCTTTAGGCTAATTTGCCATTCTTGGTTGGGGGGTTTTGGAGCGTAATTTTGGGAAAATATTGTTCATCTTTGGGTTATTAGATAGGGGAGGTTGGAATAGTATCGTGATATTTATTTTAGTTGTCAAAATTTAGCGAGTTATAATTACGAATAAAAGTTATAGTTACAGATATGCCTGGAGATTAATATCTATCTGCTAAGAGGTTGATATTTTTAGAGATTCGAAAGTGGTTGGATTGAGTGAATCTTATTGGCTGATTGTGAACTAGAATCTTAGTTTTTATTTCAGCATGTTATTTGGAAAACATGAAAGTTAAAATGGCTGAGATGAATATGGAGGTGAAAATGTGTGAAGAAGAAAATGATTTCAATTGTGAAATTCAACTTTCTTTAATATTTTAGATTGTGGGATGAATGTTTTATAATTTTTTCGTGGTTGTTTTCTAAGTCTTGATGATTCTCTATGTGTAAATTTTTCTTTCTGTTCTTGTGGCAAGATTTTTTCTATCGATTTTCTATTTTTTCTTTCTTTTTCTAAATTATTTGATTTCATAGTGTTTGCGTCTTTGTGAATTCTGTCTTGATTTTGAATTTGTGTATGTTGATTTTTATGGTTTTCATCTAATTTTGGTTCTATTTGTGTGTTATTTTGAATAGCTTTTAAACCGGTGAAAGAATATATTTGAGTTAATTCGCGTAAAGCGTATTCTTTCGGATTATAAGGTAATAAATTGTTTCTGTGTTGAACAATTTCTTTTTTTGTCGTGTCTGTAAGTTTATATGTGACTTTAGTTGGTTTGTCAATTATTTGGTAGTGTCCTTTCCTAAGTGGTTGTAATTTTTTAGAGATTCCTTTTTGTGTTTGAAAATTTGGTATTAAAACAAATGTTCCTATTTTTAGATCGGTGGCTGGTGTAAATCGCTGATTAATTTGGTGATTAATGTTTTGTCGTTGTAACAATTTTTTTGTTACTTTTTGGTAGATTTCGTTATGCTTTTTATCTCTGTTTAAAATCCATTCGGTGTGTGTACCGGAGGCTAATTTGAGAATTTGTGGGTGATGAAAATGATCTTCATCATGTGTATGCAATGGTAGATTATAGCATATTGAATCTTTAGTCGGTGTGCAATGTCCTTGTGCATTTTTATGTGCATTTGCGGTGAACATTATTGGTTTTCTTGGTTTTTGGTTAAAAAACATTTCATATGGTGACATTCCTAAAGTTGTCGTTATTTGCGAGTTGTATGCTAATGGGAATAGCTTTACATCTGTTGACCATTCTGTGTATTTTGTATCATTTCCATTTATGATACATCTGAGATATTCTTGTAAAGAACGATTCATACCTTCGACTAATCCGTTTGTCCAAGGTGCATGAGATGTACGTGGTTTGTGTTTTATATTATATAGGTGACATAATGTGATTATTTCATTGTTAATGAATTATGTTCCATTGTCTGTTACTAAAATTTCTGGTAGTCCAAATTTTGCTATCCAGTGTTCGTAGAGTGTCGTGTAAGCGTAATAAGCCTTACAATGTGGTACTGGGTTAAGTGCTACATAATGTGTAAATGTGTTAACAATAACCATTATGTATGAATTTCCTTCTGAAGATGGGAAAATTGGTCCTTTTGTGTCAAATGATATTCTGTGATTGAAATATAGACTTTGTCCTTTAAAATCTTGTTTTTGTGCTATTTGTTTTTGATTTGGATAAGGTTTGTTTAGTTGACATTTTATACAATCATTCCATAAAACTTTTATCCATATTGGAGCGTTTGGAAAATAAAAATTTTGTGTAAAATTTGAATATGTTTTTTCTGATCTGGTGTGTCCTTTTGCATTTTGTGTATGAGTGATATTAAATGCTATCAATATCATACTTAAAGGAAGACAGGGGACTTTAGAATCATCTAATTGATATTCTAAAAGATCTGTGCTTTCGTTTACTGTTGTGTTATTAAATTTTCGGAAATATCGAAGAAGTGTTTTGTTTCCTAAAATTGTGGTATCAGCTTTTGCTGGTTTTGTTTTATATTTGTACCATGATTTGAGTTGTCTGATTACTGGGTCTAAATTTTGATATCGTTTCAAAAGTTCAAGCGTGATTTTTTCTGTTGGTGGTAGAAAAATATTGTCAATTTCTGTTTTTGATAAAGGGAATGTATCAAGCGGGTCGCGAAGGTTAAAAACTTGATTTATTGTATATTTTGTATATTTATTTGTGGTCCTGATAAATTTATTGTATCTGTTAAATTTTCTTTTTCAATTAGGGGAAAAAGATCCTTTTTGTGGGATTGTTGTTTGACTTTTTTTTGTTGAGTGTTGTTTTTTATCCATTGTGAGTGTGGAATAGGTTTAAATGTTGATGTACCTAGTAAATCAACTTCGTAGTGATTGTTTTGACAATCTAGATAAAGTGGGAAATGTTGTAGATTATTTATTTGTGTTTGGTCAATATCAGTTTTTATTGCGTATTTGCATTCTAATCTGGGTGATGTTTCGTCTTTTGCGAGATAGAATTTAATATTTTTTGGTATTTCAACTGTAGTTTTTCGTGTAAGTAGTTCTGGTGGTGTATTTCTACTTAAGGTGTCTGGTAATGCAAGGTTTTTTCCTGCTGTCCAAACTATATGTAAGTTTGGGAATTTCATTAGGATTAGTTGAAATCTTTATACTCTATGATTTGGGCTCGATTTTTGTGTAAAAAGAAATATAATTGGTTTATGATCTGTGAATAAAACTGTTGGATGTTTTGATCCAAGTATCAGAAATTCAAATTCTGTTAGTGTATAAATGATTGCTGTACATTCTCTCATTAGTGTGGAGAGTCGTAATTCGGCTTGTGTAAAAAGTCGTGAATTTGCTGATATTAAATTCATTTTATTTGTTCCACTATGTGATTGTAGCAGTGCTGCGCCGATGCCAAAACTTGAAGCATCGCACATAGCTTGAAATGGTTGATTCGGATCTGGAATTGTGTTTGATATTTGTTCCGTTAAGAGTTTTTTGACTTCTTCAAATCGTACTTGGTGTTCTGTGGTCCATTCAAAATTATTTTATTGTCTAAGGATGTTATAAAAGGGTCTTAAGTATAGTTGCATTTTATAAACATATTTACTTAAGAAATTTAACATTCCAAGGAATTCTTGAATCTTATTTTTATTTGTTGGCGGTTGGAGTTTTTGAATTGCGTCAATGCGTGATTTTAATGGGGTAATAGTGTTTTGTTCTATGTTATGTCCTAAAAATTTTACTCGTGTTAAAAAGAAATGTGATTTATCTGGGGCTGCTTTCAGGTTTTCTTTCTGAAGAATTTTATGATATTGTTCTAAAACTGTAAACATTTCGTCCTTTGTTTGTGATTGCATAAAGACATCGTCTAAAAATGTGATTGCGTTTTTCTTTAGTATTAGTGGTCTAAAAATTTTGCTCATGAAAGCTGAAAAAGCTGCTGGTCCTATGGATATGCCATAGAATAATCGATTAAATTCGTATTGTTGGTTTCCAATAACGAATTGTGTTAAACGTCGTGTCTGTTCGTCTAATGGCATTTGGTTATATGCACTGTTCATATCTGCGGTTGTGAAACATTTTCCGTTAATTTTTGTTAAAATTACTTGTATAGGTTCAATGGGCCAATTACATTTAGATTCATCAATTAGTGAATTGAGATATCTGGCGTCTAAAACTATCTTTAGTGATTCACCTTTTGCTAAAATGATAACGGGGTTAATAAATGTGTTTCCTTTTGGCTGTTCTTCTTTGTTTACTGGTGATAAAATTTCATATTGTTCTGAGATATTTAATAATCTGTTGACTTTATCGTGTAGGTGAATTGGTACTTTACTTCCTCTTTGTTTTTTGAAAACTGCGTCTGATTTTAATGGAAGGTGTAGGGATGAACTGACTTTTCCTACATCAAAACTGATGGATATTTCAATAGCTAATCAAATTCATTTTGTGTTATCTGCGAATGTTGGAAATTGAACATAGTTAAAAATTTTTGTTGGTCTTTGGCATATTTTTGTTATGTCAAAAGTTGGTTTGAAATATTGGGTTTTTGTGAAATAGTCTGTATTTCTTTTTTCATTACTTATTATATTATTTATAGATAATTCTTCATTAAGAATAGTGGATTGGCAAATGTCAAGTAACTGTAATATATTATTAACTCTGTAGGCTTTTTCTTGTACAGGTGAAGTTGTTGCGTTTGTTTCGCAATATCCTAATAATCCTAGTGGTAGTGTTATCTTATTTGGTGTATTATTATATACGTGGAGTGAACTGATATCTGAATTTATGTCTTTTTCATATCTTATTGATGATATGGTTATTTGGAAAAATTTATGAATTGGTCTGAATTCAAAATCTGACATAAATAGTTTTTGTCTATTTTGGTTTGTATTATATTGATGGACTTGATTTATAGAGAATTTGTAGACGGTTCCTGATAGTGGTCAGGTGTCTTCGTTCTGGATTAAAAATTGGGTAGAATTTTGAGAAAAATGGTGGTTGCTTGTTTAATCTTTGGAAAAATGTTAAAGCGGTATTTTTTATTTTTATGTATTTATCTTTTATATGTAACTTACTATTTAATATATTTATGGTTGGTATATACTTAGTAATAAATGGTATACCTATGATATTGTGTTTAATATCAGTAACATGAAATGGCTTATTTAGTATTTTGTTTTGTTCCATTGTTCTTGTGGGAACAAGGAATAATTGGATTTTACCATAGTTTGTTAACATCGATCCTTGTGCTGTTGCTAACTTACTAGATGTTACTAAGGGTTTTAGATTTGGATGTAATAATCTTATTTCATTCCATGATGGAATATTGATGATGTTTGATTCTGCGCCTGAATCGATTAAAAAATCAGTTTCAAGATCTGGTGGCTGAAATTTTTAGCTTTTTGGGCTTTCTAAGAGGAATGGGATTGTCCAAATTTTTTCTCGTGGCGGTTTTTTTTGTACGTTTTGATATATGTGATTTGTGGTTAAATTTTTCATTTCGTTTTTATCAAATGAATTTTTCGTGTCAATTTTGTTTGTTTCTTGGTTGGTTTGTGTAATATTATTATTTGGTCCTAAATAATAATTGTTAAGGAGTTCTAGTTGATTTTCGTATATGTGTGAAATAAAAGGTTCTTCATATGTGACTGATTCATAGTCATTTTCGACAGTTATCATGTTAATTAAGATACTATTATCTGTATCGCTTTCACTGTCTGTTGATTCGCAATTAATGTGATTTACTTGTAATTCGATTTTTTCTGTGTTATCGATACCTGGGGGGTCTGAAGTTATTTCTTCGTTTGTTTGTACTTGATTAATTTGTCGTTGATGTTTCGGTGTATTGCTTCTATGTCGATACTGGGAGTTGTGATAACTATTATTGTTCCTATGAGGTGATTGGGAATAATTTCTGTATCTGTTATTATAACTGGAATTTCAATTTTGTGAATTGTTTCTCGATCTATTGTATTGATTGTTATTTGATCTTTGGTAGTTTGATCTGTTGTATGAATTATTCCGTGATCTATTGTTTGGATAGGTATTACGGTTGTTGGAATAGCTTCTATTTCTGTTGTTTGAGTAGTTTCTGTTCCTATTATTTGAATAGTGTCTATTTCTATCATATGATGAATTTCGTGACTGATTGTTTGAATAATGTCTATTCCTATTTGACTGGGAACTGGATGTTTGTTTCAGCATCGAGTTTGAGTTTGATCGTGGGTAGTTGTTTCTACTATTTGATCGACTATATCTATTTTGTGAGAAGTTTCGTGAATTAATTCGTTCGGGTGATCTGCCTCTATAACTTGATTTATAGGGTGATTGATTTCAAGAATGATTTTGGTTACTTGGAAGTGGTTTTCCAGAGCTATTGTTACTGTATACATTTTTGTTTGGTAAATTTTGATCTTTTTTCATGTATTGGTAAAATGATTTGTTTGGTTCTTTGTGTTTTTGTGGTTTATTTTGGTTGTCTTGCTGTTTTTGTCTACATTCTGAGATACTGTGTCCTTATCGTCGACAATAATTACACCATTTCTTAAAAGATGGTTTGCCTTTCCAATTTGGATTCTTTTCATAGATGTTCAAAATTTCAGTGATTTTTTCAGATAGGTCTATATCTATTTCTTGTATACTGTTTATGTGCGTAGTTTTTGTTCCGATGTGATTAACATATTGTAATTTTAAGTTTTCGGTTTCTTCGAGTTTCATTGTGATCTCTGCTTGTTCTAGTTTATCGACTAGTTTTCTGAAATCTAGATCAGGTTCACGAATTGAGGAAGGCTGAGATGCTCTTTTCTTTATTGCAATTTTTCTTAATTGTGGTGTTAAGGTCATCATTAAGATTTCTGTCATTTTTGTATTTTTATAATCATGCGTATTAGGTGAATATGCTTTTCGAACTAATGCTTCGATTCTGACTGCTAGTTGTTTTATTGTTTCATTTGGTAATCTTCGAATTTCATTACATAAAACTCTTTGATGTTGTTTGTTTCTTACAGAATCAAACATTTTTGAAAATTCTTGTGTGAATCTTTTCCATTCTGATTTTATTTCTATAGGTAGTACTGAAAACCATTTTTGTGCTGCGTCGTCTAATGTCGTTTGTATTAACGCTGTGCGGCGATGTATCCAATTTTGATGGAGTGGTGTTTTTATTGGTTCAGGTCCTATATTTAGAATTAAATTTGCTGTGACTGCGTTTAAGTAATCTTCTACTGAGTATTCAGGGTCTGTTCCTGTGAATACCATGAGTGGTTTATTTGATGTTATTGATGATCCTCCCATGAGATATGGGTTCATCGTCATTTGTAATGACTCTGCGGCGTTTGGCATTTGTGAAAAAATTGTTTATTTGATTTTTTGTGAGTTCGTGTTGTTGTAGAAAATATGGTAGTGGAATTTCATTTTGCATTCGATTTGGTTGATATGAATGCATAGTCATTGGATTTTGTGTTTGTATTGGTTGAAAAAATTGTGTATTATATGAAGTTGGAACTTGTGGTTGTTGGCTTTGGAAATCTACTGGGTTGTCAGGAAAAATTCTTTTATATTGAGTATGTTGTGGTTTTCGTGTTCGATACTCTTGCAGGTATGGTTCGAAAATATCTGGTAAATGATCATCATCGGATGATACGTAATCCGTATGGTGAGGTTTTTGTTTTTTATTTTTATTTTGTTGGAAAAATGGGTAATTATCACTATAATCCTGTGTAGGACGTTGATTAGGTTGAAAATTTACTGAATTGTTGATTGTCGTTGGTCTATCCCAATTGTGGGAATATATATGATTATTATTAGGTTTTCGTGGTAAATAGTTTGTTCTTGGTGGATATGTGTAGTTATAATTGTGTTCTGCAAAGTGGTTTCTCGTGAATGTCCTTTGTGGTTTTGGTGGTCTTGTCATAGGTCTATATGTTTGATAATCCATATGTGAAAATTTAGGGGCTAAAGTGGCTGAAGGTTTTACAGTTGATTGTAATGTTATTTGTGGTGATGTTACTTTATTATTTTTTGGTGTTGTGAAATTTGAATGTATTGGTGAAATACTTTGTTGCGTAGTTGTTATTGTCGTGTGGACAATTTCTTCATTTATGAACTGTGATGGTGTTTGAATATCTTGTTGCGTAAGATTTCGAGTTTCATTGAGGTTTTCGTTTTGTATAACCGTTGAATTTAAAGTGTTATTTTGTGTATCAGGCAAAAATGTATTATAATTTAAAGGTGTGGCGTCAATTGTTAATGGTATAATCTTTATAAAATTTCGGTGAAAAGATATTGTATCTATCGCATGACTTGAAATGGATAAAAAGTGTATAAAAAATGGATGAGACCAATCGGGGTCCCAAACATAATCTGATTGTTCATGGATGACTGTGTCGTCAGTGTTACTTTGAGGTCTAAAATTTTTTCTTGCTTCGTGTATTAAATCTATATTATGTCCGAAATAAACAATTATAAACCATGATAATAGTTTTTGTAAGTCGTGTTTGGAATTTTGTGAAATGTCATTGTACGAAAAATTTTTACGAATTGCGTATGAAAATGTAGAAAATGCAGTGATTTCATTTCTAACTTTGGTATGTCTAGATGTTTGAATTGGCGATGTACTTTGGGTTTCTGTTGTTTCTAATACATTTAAATTTGTATATATTATAGCAAAAACTTCATTTGTGAATATCGAGTTTGCTCTCTGTGAGTTATGGTACTGTATATTTTTGATATATTCTGTGAATACTTTTGAAAATTCAAGATCAAGATCGTCTGTTTGAAGAACGTATTTTTTGTTGTCTGGTGTACAGATTCCTATAGTATAGATACCGTATTGTTGTGTTATTTTTGCAATATCTTTTATATAATGATCAATTATTTGTCGTTTTATTGTTACATCGGGAAATTCTGCTTTACATGGACTGCTTCCTGGTTCAAATAAACTTATGAGTAAATTTTTACAAAATTTTATTTGTCCTCTATCAGTATCGGAATCTATAACGAAAGGGAATGCTTGTTCGTGATCTATGCTTTCGTCACTTTGAGTGTGGCTGCTCATCTTTTCGTTTGATTACTGTTAACAAATAGTTGTTAATGTGTCTAATTGGTTGACTCCAATTGTACAGATGTACTGGTTTATGCTTGTGTTTCTTTTTTATTCTATTTTTTTCTTTTTTGATGAGATCGTTTCTGAGTCTGAAAAATATATTGAGTCCTGGATTGGGTAAGTTTGATTTATTGAATCTTCTACTTTGTATAGTGCGTCAAGACTACTGACTTCTGAGTCGGAAAATGCGTTTCGGTTCTTTGGAAACCTTTTTCGTGTTATCTGTCGTTGTTTACTTAAAATTGTTCTTTTTAGTGTTTGCCTTTTTGTGTGTATATATTCAGTTGTTTGTGTATGCGGGGTAATAACAAGATCGTAATTTTTATTTTCAATTTGACAATTGTGGATGACGATAGTTTGTTTATTTCCTAAATTTTTTAATGACATAAGGTTTAGGATGATGGATACAAGGTTGTTTATAAGTGGTTTTTATTTCTTAGACTGTTAGTCCTTACGATTTTTTGGTTAGCTTAGCCTGGGTCTTTTTATTCAGGGTTGGAGAGAAAAGTATATCGATTCCGGAGAATGATTTTTACTTTCTCGTGGCTAATATAAGCTAAGGTGTTAACTTACTTAATCTTACTTAGGGGTAGTGATTGTGTTCAAGGGTTGGAGAATAGTAAATCGATCCACAAGGTTCAGGTATAATTAGAACGCGAGTAGTTCGTTAGGTACTATTTTAAACTTACTAAGTCTATGATCTATCCTGGGTCGTATAAGAGGAGGGGGTCAAGTGAAGGATGAATAACCGAAGTTCTTCACTGTTTATCTTAATTTAAATGGTTAATATTTGAAAAATTTCTATAGTCTTGGGTCTTTTGAAAAGGTTGGAGAGTGAAACGACGTTTGAGGTCGTTAGACACTTGATAATTGGGTGGGGGAGAACAAAATTGTTCTGTGTGATCCAAGGATAAGCCTTGATGATCAGAATTTAAGTTAAGGATAGAAAATTAAATGAGATCCAAGGATAAGCCTTGATGATCTGGTTTAAGATTTAAAAGATTTAGGTTTAAGAAGTATAAAGTTTAAAAATTTTGAAATGACAATTTGTGACTTTTAGTTTTGATGAAGTTAGTTTATTTATGATGGCTGTTATGTTTAGATGATGAAGCTGGAACAACAAGATGAATGAAATTTACTAACAATTTATTGTCATGCTACTAATTTTATTTGTATTTTGAATAAATTATTTTTTTTATAATATTTTTTTTATATAGTACTGCAGTTGAAGGAACGATTAGTGATATTTTTATCAATCGTTATTGAACAGTAATAATTTATTTAGCGCCTG
>NW_026971442.1:0-13912 GCF_963678635.1 Symsagittifera roscoffensis | reverse complement strand
CTTCGGCTCGGATTGGAGAGGTGGAAATCAGTAGCGTACACTCATTCTCTTCACATTCGATGTTGGATACTTTCAGATCAAATGGCACTTCTGGAAACACACAGCTAATTTTGTTAACATCCACAGTCCGGTTGCACTAATAGAAACACACTGGTCGCTGCAATAGTACCCACAGAATATTTTGTACAGAAAAAATGTCAGATGAAAAAAAAACGTTTGAAGCTGTTCTATCATCCCCCCTTCCCTTATCTGCTTTTTAAAAAAACTTTTAACGTTCGATCGTGTCGTCCAATTGCCTTGAAAAAAGGTTTAGAAATTAATTACCTAGCTACAAATGCATATTATCCTGATACGCAACTTCGTTACAACCTTTAAATACACACATTTAAACCCCACCCTATATTTAGCTCCCTCCCCTTTCATGTTAAATGGGTAATAAATTTGGGGGGATGTGCGTGGTGCGGGATAAATCAAAGGAAAAGGATAAATTTGGGGGTGAATACAGGCCAGTAAAAAAAAGCCAACAGAGGGTTGGAAAACGATCAATGAACGCAAGTAAACAAAAAAATGCTGACTTGTCTTTTGAAAAAAAAATCTCAACCTTCGAACTTTAGAGAAAAAAATAAATGACCTTAAAGCTCTTTGAGACCCTTAGAGCTCATAAAGATCTTTGATTGACACTTTTTTTATTAAAATAACCGCGCCAATTTGAGAAAACTGGATCACCAGGTAACCTTTTTATTCCGCTAGGAAATCTGAAAAATTAAATTCAACTTTCGAAACTAGAAGTCGCTCACGTTTTTTCTGACCTTTACACTTGTACAGTTCGATAGTGCAGTTTGCCTTCCTTTTAACAAAAGAAATGAAGTGAAAATAAAAAAACCAAGCGTCTAACCGCAAAAAATGATGCTGTAAGGCTGTTTTCCAACACCCCCCACCCCCTCCCCACATTTGAACTTCAGTTTGAAAAAACTATTTTAACGTTGTCATAATGGAATGAAAATTTGCATGTTGAACAACTTAACTACTGTGAACACATTTGTTCTTCATACCTTACTTCGTTACATCACTCATTCAGTCATAATATCACGTAAAAAGCGACCTATATAAGAGTCTGAACTACATTCATCGACTCTTAATAAAAGAACAAGGTAACCAAAAAAATTTGAGCATTTTTCAACTGTCGAGTTCCAGAGAAAAAATATATTAAGTTAAAACTTTTAAAATTTTGAAAAAAAAACTGATAGACACTATTTTGTTAAAATTATAACCCATGATATTGAAACTAGATCAATAGATAATTTTTTATTCATCTGGTAAAATTAAAAACTAAAACCCGCTCGAAACAATTATCGGCTCCTATTATGCTTTTAAAAAATTTGCCTTCTGCTTTAGAGTAAAAAAGTTTGCTTCTGTTTTGGTGAATTCGGTCCACGGTTACATTGAGCAAATTTTGAATAATTGACAGTGACCTTGCCAAAACTGGCATGATCTTAGCAGGAGTTTCCAAGATCCAAACACTGGGTTGCCAGCTCAAACAGCCTGCAGTTACAGATGGCCGTTGTGCAACCAGAAAGTTACTGCCAAGTTGTCTGTCTTTGCAAAGTGTGTTTTCGTGGAGGTAATCACATTTATTAGTTTTTTTTAATACCTTCATCAATGCTGTAGTTGAAGTTGGACACCTCAGAACGACCACTGAGTCTACTGAATGAATCATCAGTGAGAGTTGTCAGTTGTAGTCTCATTTCGGATCGAGAAGACATGTCCGAAGTGTCGAAACAAATAAGTCCAACCTCTTGCTAAAACAAAAATTGATTTTAAAGATATGCAATAAGTTGACCAATTTCAATGCTCCGGGTTTTTCAGGCATATAAGCTCTCAAAAAAGTTTGCTCTGTGGCTGATAAGAGTAGGAAATTTTTGGCTCGCTCGAGATTTTTTTTGCTCGTTCGGGAACTTTTTGAGAGGGGTGGGGCGTCGACTTTTGTCAATTGATTGGATTCGTTTAGCATTAGCTAAATTTTTACTGAAAAAAATGATCGGAAAATTTTTGATGCTTATTTGAAACTTGAAAAATATCACATCAATTTTAAATTATTGTACAAAGCCTTTTGAAAAGTCTGCAGTGTTTTCACTGTCGTTCTGATATGCATTCTACAATGTTAAAAACAAAGGATCGCTTCATACCTCATTTTCCACGTAATCTTCAGCTGCGTAAATGCGCCGGTTATTCTGCACCAACTCGATTTTCAGTCTGTCGAAGTGAGAGACAGTGGGCTGTGACTTCCAGAGAAGACAGAAAAAATGATTCAAGTTCAAGATCACATCCGGAGGCAGATCCAAGGGTTTCATTTCTGAAACAAATCACACCAATTAAGTTTTCTGGGCTCTTTTCCATATTTCACTTTCCATCCTCCTTTGCACTGGAGTCTTATGGATAATTATCGATTACATTAGGTTTTCTTAGTCTGTCTCCCTAAAATTCGATCATAGATGAATAAAAATGATCGATGACCAAGAAGCAGGTTCGACTCTCAAATTTGGTGCTGATTTACAACCACAAAGATGTGAAAATCAAATGATGAGAACGCGATTGACAGATTTGTCAAAAAAAATCGATGACTAATTTTTTGTTTCGTTTTTTTTATTATTGTAAATAATCAATGTTTCTCTCAAAATTTTTCTCAAACCAACCCCCCCTCTCGTCAAAAAAATCCTAGACCCGACCCAGACTACAAAATAGTTTTTTTCGCCAGCCCCACATTTAACCCAACCCCCATCATAGATCTGATCTGAAACAACGAATATGGGAGTGTGATGGGACGTTTAAGAGGTGAGAGTGGAAAGAAGTGGTGTACAGATTTGCAGAAAGCAAAGCAGAAAAAAGAGTGAGCAAATCACATATAGAAACAAGGATAGCCGGTTACTGTGCAAGTAGCACAGAACTTTCCAACCATAGTCTTAAAAAGTACAACAAAAAAGCAACAAAAAAGTTTTTTTTTCTTCAAATTAATGTCGTTTTGTCGGCGTTGTGTGATAATAAGGTCTGAAAGGAAAACTAGGGGTTAGGCATTTTAGACACTCATAGTAATATAAGCAAATTGTAAAAGATCTTTTGAAGGAACAATACTGAATAAACAAAAAATTTGTATTTATTTGAATGTTTAAAGTTTTAATTTCAAACAACCGCTAAAATTCTCAATATAAAAACTAAGTTTCCTCGAGTCAAACAAAACTTATATAGCTTAGTTAAACTAAGCTATTGTAAGCTTTTAAGCAATTAAAATAAGAAGCTATTGTAAGCCTGCTCGCTCGCTTTAATCGTTCGAATTACGATGAAAAATCCAAAATTGCAATTCGGTTTTTCTCGACACTGGGAAAAATGATTCAATTTTTTTATGTCATTTGAATCACGAGTGAAAAGGCTTGAATATGATTTATGCTTCAACTCTCTCCAATGAATATTTGTGGGAGCTGATTTTGCGTGGAAACAAAAACAAAAAAAAACTAAAACACACCCGAATACAAAGTTCCTCCCCATTTTTTGAATGGTCGGAAATAAAATCGATTTTAGTGGATTCAATGAACAAAAATTCATGGACTATTTTTGATTTAATGTTTTATAATGGTTTTATATTCTTCGAGAAACACTAATTTCAATGGAATTAAAAATCGCTCGCGTGGTCGAAATTTGCCACAAAAATAGATTATCTAGACAACAATTTTAGTAACAAAAACCCTACCAATCAACAGATTAATAAACTAAACAATAAACTGGACCTCCAAAAAATAAAAATCACCCTATTGAGGGACGCTATCTTTGTTACTAGCCTGCAGTGGCTATGATGGGAAAAAAGCTATATGCAGTCGCGTGCCGAAGATATTGTTGATTTTTTAATTCTTTTTACGGAATGGCCCACGTTTCGCCCCCACACACATTTCGTACCTCCTAAATTTAGTGGCACATTTCGCCCCCTTATTACACAGCTATTACTGCGTAGAGCAAAATGTTCGAATAATGCGATGAGTGGCGAAATGTGTGAATACCCTTTTTACGATAGCAAGAGATCCCACCTAAAAACAAACGAGTTTTTCTGAAACGTTTGGGCTTCTGGACTAATTTATTATACCAAAATTTTTAATGGGGTATACAAATAGTCGTATGCTGTTTGAAGAAGCTTAAGCTTAACTTACTGGTCAGCACGAACTGGATGGCAGATGAAGCGCTGGTCAAAGAGAAATCACTGACTGATCTTACCACCACCAAATACACAGTTCCGAACTTGGCAAAATTGAGCGACAGCTTTTTAGAACCCACTTCAAATTCCAGTGGCAACGACTGATCTTTATCCAATATCCTGACAGAAGATGTGTTTTGCCGCGACAGCGAGATGTCTTCTATGTCGGAGATTACGAAACGATTCCAATTTCCCTTTATCGGAGCCTCCACGGTTAAGTTGAAAGCACGCCCATCGGAATTTGAGTCTTCCTTTACAACCACAGATTGTGGTGCGTAAGGGGCTAAAATAATCAATAAGAACTTGAAACAAGCCAAAAAAAAGTAAAGCAAATTTACAAGAAGTCAAGCCGATTTTTTTGTCTTGCTAGTTGATTAACAAATGCGGTGAGATTTCAATTGCTCGACCTAACCTCAAATCCCCTCATTCACATAGCCATTTTTAACTAATTCAACTGGCTTTTTACGCGGTTCTTCTTTTTGAAAACCTGGTTTCCGGCGTCAAAAGGAGCAGTTTCAAATTAGACAGAAAAAGATCGCCAGTCGAGCTTACCCCCACCAAATTTGAAAATGCAAATAAACCCCGAAATTTACAAAGTTTTTTCAATTTTGATTGTGTTGTTGCCTGCTCAATTAAAGTTGTTTTTGTATGGAATCATCGATTCCATAAATAGCACCATTTATGTTGCGACGTATGGTGGAAAAAATATGAATCGAATAAAAGCATTTCGTGTATTAAGATACTTTTTCTCAGTAATTTTTGTCAGTAATTAACTTCTATTTTCTTGGTTTTCCAGAGAAAAAAAATTGTGAAAAATCTCTTCCATACAAAGCACCATATATGTTGCGATGTATGATTTGTCAGTAATTAACTTCTATTTTCTTGGTTTTCCAGAGAAAAAAATTTGTGAAAAATCTTTTTCATACATAGCACCATATATGTTGCGATGTATGATTTGCTTGGTGAAAGTTTTTTTGATATCTTAACAACAGCTTGCATAACGAGAATAAACCGTTTTTTTCACTAATTTAAACGGTTCAAAAGCTATTTTGAGGGTTTTTGAAACAAAAGTATGTGCCACGTATGATTGATCATTTTCCAAACAAAACATGCATGGATGTGTATGGTTGCGCATTATCTTCTATGGTGGGCAACCCGGGAGAGCAATGAACGCAAGTAAACAGAAAAACACTGATTTTGCTGATAAAATCTCAACTTACGAGTTTTAAAGAAAAAATAGACGCCCTTCAAGCTTTTCGAATTTCTAGAACAATTTATGAAGGCGTTTTTTGATAACATCAACCCAACTTGAGAAAACTGGATCAACAGCTAAAGTACATCTTTAACTAGTAACTGCACATCTGAAGATATTTTACACTTTTACGCACATCTTAAGACTTTTTTTCTGAAAAAAAAAAAATTAGCAAGGCCTCTATAAGAGTCTTCACTGCGTTCAATACTCTTATTTTTCGAAAAAACGTCAATTTTTGAATTTGAATCCATACAATTGCTCGCAATTAATAATACAACTACTACCTATATTAAAAAGACCCGGTGCGAGAAGGGCATGCACCGTTTCATTTAGCGAGAAAAAAAACCCGTAGCGACGCAGATTAGTCGCATGCATTGTCGCAACATAAAGTCGCAGAACTCTTCAACAATTTAAGGGCCATTTTTGTAATACAGTCTGAAAAAATTGATAAAACGGTTGCTGTAGGTCGTCACATTTTTGGGTTTTGCTAAGATCGGCCATGCTGTGATATTGTCTAGTTCCATAAGTTTTTCTCCACTCAAAAAACACTCCTTCAAAACTCCGGCTCACGCAGCTAGTTTGAACCTTGATTACAATATCGATTTTATACAAAAGATTTGAACATAATTTTTGATGTTTGCAACTGAAAACTAAGTGAAAAAGAGTAGATGATTGGCTATCGAGGCAAAACAGCTGGAATCGATTTCCGAAATTTAGAAAATTTTTGGGCAGCTTAGCATTACTTGGCCAATCTTGACTATAATACTGAGCACTGGTTGGTTCCTATCTGTGGATTCAAGAGACAATCTTTTACTTATCTTAATCTTTTTTCATGTGGAATCCACAGCTTTATCATATTGCTCACCTGCAAATTTTCATAGTTATTCTTTTGTGATCAAATAGTCTGATTGCTAAAAAAAAATTGACATCCGGACTAATTAGCTGATGACAGACATATTAGGTTATCATAAAAACACTTGTACAACTTCTCATTCGCCATAAAAATGATGCTCATGCGGATGGGGTGAAGATTTGTAACGTCAGTTATATCACACATTAATTATTTTGCTGAATCTGCAACGATCGAGCGCAGCAAGTTTTTGAAGTTTCCGCATTTAAGAGCAAAATCCGTATTTGTTACTGGATTCCGCAAATTCGGCAAACAAAATATGTAAATCCCGCCAAAAAAATCCGTTTTTGCAACAGCATCACCGACTAGGCACAAGCTAAATTTTTTAGGTTTTCTGTAAAATGTTCTTGATAGCGCCCGCAACGTTTTTTTTTTGTTATTTTTCCGCAAATTTTTCTGCTGGCGATGCACCTGCACCTGCTTTTTCTAACCTTTTGCAGAACTCATTTTAAGACTTTTTCCTGGAAAAAAAAACAAAAATTAGCAAGGCCTATATAGGAGTCTTCACTACGTTCATTAATCTTAAATTTTGTTTAAAAAAACATCAAATTTGAATTTGAATCCATACAACGGCTCGCAAAAAATAATACAACTACTGAGACCCGGTGCAAGAATGGCATGCATCGTTTCATTTAGCGAGGAAAAAACCGGTAGCGGCGCAGATTAGTCGCATGCAATGTCGCAACATAAAGTCGCAGAACTCTTAAATATTTTAAGGGCCATTTTTTGTAAAACGGTCTAAAAAAATTGATAATATGGTTGCTGTAGGTCGTCACATTTTTGGGTTTTGCTAGGATCGGTCATGCTGTGATATCGTCTAGTTCCATAAATTTTTCTCCACTCAAAAAACACTCCTTCAAAACTCCGGCTTACGCAACTAGTTGGAATTTTGATTACAATATCGATTTTATAAAAAAGATTTGAACATACTTTTTGATGTTTGCAACGAAAAACTAAATGAAAAAGAGTAGATGATTGGCTTTCGTAGCAAAACAACTGGAATTGATTTCCGAAATTTAGAAAAATTTTTGGCAGATTAGCATTACTTGGCCAACCTTGGCTATAATACTGAGCACTGGTTGGTTCGTATCTGTGGATTCTAGAGACAATCTTTTACTTATCTTAATCTTCTCATATGGAATCCACAGCTTTATCCTATTGCCCACCTGCAAATTTTCACAATTATTCTTTTTTCATCAAATAGTCTGATTGCTAAAAAAAATTAGCATCCAGACTAAATAGCTGATGGCAGACATATTAAGCTATCATAAAAAAAACTTGTGCAACTTCTCATTTGCCATAAAATTTATGCTTATGCGGATGGGGTGAAGATTTCTAACGTCAGTTTTACCACACATTAATAATTCCGCTGAATCTGCAACGATCGAGCGCAGCAAGTTTTTGCAGTTTCCGCATTTAAGAGCAGATTCCGTATTTGTTACTGGATCCCGCAAATTTGGCAAACCAAATATGTAAATCGCGCCAACAAAATCCGTTTTTGCAACAGCATCACCGAATAGGCACAAGCTAAACTTTTTAGGGATTCTGTAAAATGTGCTGGATAGCGCTCGCAACGTTTTTCTCCGTTTTTTTCCGCAAATTTTTCTGCTGGCGATACACCTGCACCTGTTTTTTCTAGCCTTTTTGGGAAACCCATTTTAAGACGTTTTCCTGGACAAAAAAAAACAAAAACTAGCAAGGCCTATATAAGAGTCTTCACTACGTTCATTACTCTTAGTTTTCAAAAGAAACGTCGAATTTTGATTTTGAATCAATACAATGGCTCGCTGTTAATAATACAACTACTGCTTATATTAAAAAGACCCGGTGCGAGAATGGCATGCATCGTTTCATTAAGCGAGGAAAAAAATCAGTAGCGCAGATTAGTCGCATGCAATGTCGCAACATAACGTCGCAGAACTCTTCAATATTTTAAGGGCCAATTTTTGTAAAACAGTCTGAAAAAGTTGATAATATGGTTGCTGTAGGTCGTCACGTTTTTTTGCTATGATCGGTCATGCTGTGATAGCATCTAGTTCGTTAAACTTTTCTCCACTCAAAAAACACTCCTTCAAAACTCCGGCTCACGCAACCAGTTTGAATCTTGATTACAATATCAATTTTATACAAAAGATTTGAACATAAATTTTGATGTTTGCAACGGAAAATTAAGTGAAAAACAGTAGATGATTGGCTTTCGTAGCAAAACAGCTGGAATCGGTTTCCGAAATTTAGAAAAACGTTGGGCAGCTTAGCATTACTTGGCCAATCTTTGCTATAATACTGAGCACTGGTTGGTTCGTATCTGTGGATTCTAGAGACAATCTTTTACTTATCTTAATCTTTTTTCATGTGGAATAAACAGCTTTATCATATTGCCCACCTGCAAAATTTCATAGTAATTCTTTTGTGATCAAATCGTCTGATTGCTAAAAAAAATTGGCATCCGAGCTATTTAGCCGATGACAGACATATTAGGTTATCATAAAAACACTTGTACAACTTCTCATTCGCCATAAAATTGATGCTTATGCGGATGGGGTGAAGATTTGTAACGTCAGTTATATCACACATTAATTATTTTGCTGAATCTGCAACAATCGAGCGCAGCAAGTTTTTGCAGTTTCCGCATTTAAGAGCAGATTCCGTATTTGTTACTGGATCCCGCAAATTTGGCAAACCAAATATGTAAATCGCGCCAACAAAATCCGTTTTTGCAACAGCATCACCGAATAGGCACAAGCTAAACTTTTTAGGGATTCTGTAAAATGTTCTGGATAGCGCTCGCAACGTTTTTCTCTGTTTTTTTCCACAAATTTTTCTGCTGGCGATACACCTGCACCTGTTTTTTCTAGCCTTTTTGGGAAACCCATTTTAAGACGTTTTCCTGGACAAAAAAAAAACAAAAACTAGCAAGGCCTATATAAGAGTCTTCACTACGTTCATTACTCTTAGTTTTCAAAAGAAACGTCGAATTTTGATTTTGAATCAATACAATGGCTCGCTGTTAATAATACAACTACTGCTTATATTAAAAAGACCCGGTGCGAGAATGGCATGCATCGTTTCATTAAGCGAGGAAAAAAATCAGTAGCGCAGATTAGTCGCATGCAATGTCGCAACATAACGTCGCAGAACTCTTCAATATTTTAAGGGCCAATTTTTGTAATACAGTCTGAAAAAGTTGATAATATGGTTGCTGTAGGTCGTCACATTTTTTTGCTATGATCGGTCATGCTGTGATAGCATCTAGTTCGTTAAACTTTTCTCCACTCAAAAAACACTCCTTCAAAACTCCGGCTCACGCAACCAGTTTGAATCTTGATTACAATATCAATTTTATACAAAAGATTTGAACATAAATTTTGATGTTTGCAACGGAAAATTAAGTGAAAAACAGTAGATGATTGGCTTTCGTAGCAAAACAGCTGGAATCGGTTTCCGAAATTTAGAAAAACGTTGGGCAGCTTAGCATTACTTGGCCAATCTTTGCTATAATACTGAGCACTGGTTGGTTCGTATCTGTGGATTCTAGAGACAATCTTTTACTTATCTTAATCTTTTTTCATGTGGAATAAACAGCTTTATCATATTGCCCACCTGCAAAATTTCATATTAATTCTTTTGTGATCAAATCGTCTGATTGCTAAAAAAAATTGGCATCCGAACTATTTAGCCGATGACAGACATATTAAGTTATCATAAAAACACTTGTGCAACTTCTCATTCGCCATAAAATTAATGCTTATGCGGATGGGGTGAAGATTTGTAACGTCAGTTATATCACACATTAATTATTTTGCTGAATCTGCAACAATCGAGCGCAGCAAGTTTTCGCAGTTTCCGCATTTAAGAGCAGAATCTGTCTTTGTTACTGGATTCCGCAAATTCGGCAAACAAAATATGTAAATCCCGCCAACAAAATCCGTTTTTGCAACAGCATCACCGACTAGGCACAAGATTAACTTTTTAGGGATTCTGTAAAATGTTCGGGATAGCGCCCGCAACGTTTTTCTCCGTTTTTTCCGCAAATTTTTCTGCTGGTGATGCATCTGCACCTGCTTTTTCTAGCCTTTTTGGGGAACCCATTTTAAGACGTTTTCCTGGAAAAAAAAAACAAAAATTAGCAAGGCCTATATAAGAGTCTTCACTACGTTCAATACTCTTATTTTTCAAAAAAACGTCGATTTTTGAATTTGAATCCATACAATGGCTCGCAATTAATAATACAACTACTGCCTATATTAAAACGACCCGGTGCGAGAAGGGCATGCATCGTTTCATTTAGCGAGAAAAAAAACCGGTAGCGACGCAGATTAGTCGCATGCATTGTCGCAACATAAAGTCGCAGAACTCTTCAACATTTTAAGGGCCATTTTTTGTAATACAGTCTGAAAAAATTGATAATATGGTTGTTGTAGGTTGTCACATTTTTGAGTTTTGCTAAGATCGGTCATGCTGTGATATCAGCTAGTTCGATAAACTTTTCTCCACTCAAAAAACACTCCTTCAAAACTCCGGCTCACGCAACTAGTTTGAACCTTGATTACAATATCGATTTTATACAAAAGATTTGAACATAATTTTTGATGTTTGCAACGTAAAACTAAGTGAAAAAGAGTAGATGATTGGCTTTCGTAGCAAAACAGCTGGAATCGGTTTCCGAAATTTAGAAAAACGTTGGGCAGCTTAGCATTACTTGGCCAATCTTTGCTATAATACTGAGCACTGGTTGGTTCGTATCTGTGGATTCTACAGACAATCTTTTACTTATCTTAATCTTTTTTCATGTGGAATCCACAGCTTTATCATATTGCCCACCTGCAAATTTTCATAGTAAATCTTTTGTGGTCAAATAGTCTGATTGCTAAAAAAATTGGCATCCGGACTAATTAGCTGATGACAGACATATTAAGTTATCATAAAAACACTTGTGCAACTTCTCATTCGTCATAAAATTGATGCCTATGCGCATGGGGTGAAGATTTGTCAGGTCAGTTTTGCCGGCACATTAAATATTTTGCTGAATCTGCAACGATCGAGCGCAGCAAGTTTTCGCAGTTTCCGCATTTAGGAGCAGATTCCGTATTTGTTACTGGATTCCGCAAATTCGGCAAACAAAATATGTAAATCCCGCCAACAAAATCCGTTTTTGCAACAGCATCACCGACTAGGCACAAGCTAAAGTTTTTAGGGATTCTGTAAAATGTTCTGGATAGCGCCCGCAACTTTTTTCTCCGTTTTTTTCCGCAAATTTTTCTGCTGGTGAAGCACCTGCATATGCTTTTTCCAGCCTTTGTGCAGAACCTAGCACCTAGGCTCAAAACAAAAATTTAAACAACCGTTGAATGAAAAATAGTAAATGAAGGCAATTAAACAGAAAAAAATTACGGATTTGTTTTTTTTTGCAGAAAAAAAACTTCAATTTTAGAATTTTGAGTAAACCGAATAGATGGCTTTAAAGCTCTTTGAAATTCTTGAACAATTTATGAATGACTCTTTATTGTAATAAAATTGATCTAATTTGAGAACACTTTTTTTATTTTGCTCGGAAAACTGAAAATTATATTCCATTTTCAAACTAGAAGTCGATTATGTTTTTAGTGACATTACTACAAAAGTCAAACCGCGAAAGTAAATTTGGGACCTGAACAAATTTTGGGATTTTTCCTGAAATAAAACGAAAAAAAATCATCACGGCATATATAAGAGTCTGAACAACATTCATCAAATTTTAATACACAATTTGAAATTGAGAACAAAGTCTTCTGCAGACAATTTTTTGCGTACTATATCATAAATTACTTACTAGTTCCTTGAACGAGGACAGACGCATCGGATCTGACCAGCCCTTCATCGTCGGCCACTGAAAAGACTGAAAAGGTGTAGTTCACACCTGCTGTCAAACCCAAAGGGACAAATGACATCACATTGTTCCTGAAATGGAAATTTTTTCAAATGAAGACAAGACTGGTCGTTTCAGACCGAAGGTTTCAATGTTTAGACTTCTCTCTATCGTGAAGCAAAAAGTTTTTTCAATTTTTTTAAAAACATTTCCATTGAAGCTGCGTATACAAAAAAGAAAATAATTTTCTAATAAGACCAAACAACATGTTCCAATCAAATAAGCTTCCGCTTAATCGAAAGATAGATAGCAAGTTTGACGATCAGAAATTGGTAAAAATTCCCATTTTTAAAACCCCAAAACTCTACAAAAAAAGTTCGCAGGTCTATAATCTTAGTTCAGCTCAACTTTTTAAAAGCTTTACAATGGCAATAATCATTAATGAAGTCCCTTCCAAAAAAAAAACAGTTGGAAATTTAAAAGTTTGCGTCAATATTTCCCACGTCTTACTGTTTTAAATTGTTTAAGGGTCCATAATTTATTTTAAAGCAAAAATCTGCAGGAGGATGAAATCTGTTCTGTCCCCAGCAGAAAAGTATGTTAAGACTGGGACACATCCAAACATTACAAGGATTTTGTGCTTGAGTTCGAGAGACTCAAACCAAATCGATCTAAATTGTTGTTCCTACATCAGTTTGTGACCAGTTATTTGCGGTCCAGACACTTCCGCCCCAGCAGTCATTTCCGGAAATGACTGCTTTTGGGAGTGGAAATAACTATGGAGCGGAAATTACTGAAAGCCACATTGGTTCTGCTTGAACCCCATGATGAAAAGACGAATTCAGTGCTAGATTTCTATCCGAGTAAAAAAAATTAATTAGGGCCTAGGGTGTTTTTTTTAGTCCATTTTGGGCAATTGGAAAAAATCTTCGGCTGTCAAGTGTAGTATCATAATAAACCCTATTAGTTGTGAATCAAGTTCTAAAAAAACTGTCATAATATTTGGTGATTCAGGCCGAAATTTGTCTGAAGAATGTTATTCATTCTAGTTTTCATTTTCATTCTTAGCGGGTCAATGTGCTCCTTTATTTCTTGACCGTATCGACCAACAATCGTTACTTTTCGACCGCGCTCGACCGAATTCAGTATGTTTCGACCGTGCTCGACCGAAAAAAAAATGTGCTGCATCAGTCTCGATCCAAGCAAGATGGTTTCGACCGTGCTCGATGTACGTTTCGACCGTGCTCGAGGTATGTTTCGACCGAGCTTGAGGTATTTTTTGACCGTGCTAAAGGTATTTTTCGACGGAGCTTGAGGTGTTTTTTGATCGTGCTAGAGGTATTTTTAGACCGTGCTCGAGGTATTTTTCGATTGTGCTCCGGGTATCTTCCAACCATTCTAGATTCGACCGTTCTAGATATGTTTCGACAGTGCTCGAGATACTTTAGTGTCTCGACTAAACTTTTACGGTCAAGCACTGACATGTGCTCGACTTTGAAAGTCGATTGTGAAATAATATTAATTAGTTAGTTCGTGAAGTTTTTTGAGACCACCGCATTCTTTCTCTCTTTTTTTTCGGGTTTTTATTCATTTTTTATCTCATCGGATAGTTCTGTGCTACTATTACAGAAACTGGATGTCCTTGATATATACACTCCAAAAAAGAAC